>NC_049906.1:18637236-18937236 GCF_001411555.2 Juglans regia | reverse complement strand
CGCATCAGCTGCATATCTGGCCAAAAGAGAGAATAATTCAGTTTCCATTGAGATATAATCCACCAACTTTTTCTTTGGGGGCAAGGGGGGAAGAGGTAGGAGAGAGAAGAAAGAATTCTTAACCAATATGAAGGAAAGGGGGAAAGATTAGTCAATTTACTTGCCAACACCATACAGATCGGTCACGTATTTCCAGGTATCTCCCATGTAGTCCTGAGAGAAGCGCTGTATCATCTGTGCCCTCTTTTTTTGTAGACCTAGAGGTTGTATAATCTTTTCTATCTCCTTTGCAGGGACTTCAGTAGCTGT
This sequence comes from Juglans regia, assembly GCF_001411555.2. Taxonomy (NCBI): domain Eukaryota; kingdom Viridiplantae; phylum Streptophyta; class Magnoliopsida; order Fagales; family Juglandaceae; genus Juglans; species Juglans regia. The sequence continues at coordinate 18,936,927 of NC_049906.1, read as the reverse complement.
CTTTGCATCAGGACAAAGTGTAAAGAGATCCAATAGAATCTTTCCAGCCTGTAATGAGAAATATATGCATCCAAGCAATTAAGTGAGAACCATGCTAGCTACTAACAACTAGGAATATATGCTAGAGGTTGAAGTCCATAAGGATCCATACACATGAAGATGTAAAGATTCATCTTAATAACCACCGTTGATCTATAGTTTTGGACAGATGTGTAAAGAAATCAATCTAGGCCTTGAAACTTCAGGATGCTTAACCAATACACGTTAGTTTCGTATGATTAGATCAAATCAAATTCAAACATGTCTAGGTTAATTTCCCAAATTACAACTGAAAACTAGACTAAGGATCCCATGGAACCAAACCCAGCATCAAAGCAAAACAAGTGACTGATCATCCTTTGAGTGAGTTTGCTTTCAGCGAGTAATGAGTTTTTGTTGATGATTTTGTTAAGGTTTTAATTGAAACCATGGGTGGCACACCTAGCCTCGTGGCTCAGCTTGTTTGAGCTCAGCCTTGGCATTGACACATCATCAGTGCCAACATCTTCTTTGACACCACTTGGGCATCTTCGGCATCTAGTTTCCCTTTTTCAGTTGAATTTTTTGCACATTTTATTCTTTGGCCACTTCTTTTTCTTTTCTTCATCTTTGGTTAACAAAAACATATGGAATGACTAAAACCCTTAAGTTTCAGTTTTAGTTTTGGTTTTGTATTTTCATATTAAAGGTGTTTTAATCATTATACACTTTTTTCCATCCAAGATAAAGACCTAAATTTTAAGGATGAGGCAACTCAGAATAAAAACATAGATTTAAGGGATGAGTCGTACTGAGTGGTGGTATGTTTAAGAATGGGGTGAGATCATGGCGAAGTGTGCTTTATCCATCTTTGTCTTCTTCTTCTAGTTCCCACTTTCTTCCTTCCTTTCTTTCTTTCTTCCTTCGTTTTCAGTTTATTTTTGTGCATTTTTTCCATTTTTTGGGAGCATAGATTTTGAAATTTTCTGTTTGTAAAGTTAAGGAAATTGGACAGGAGCTGATTGAAAACTGGGAGAAGCACAGGGAATTAATGAACAAAATTGGAAACTGAGGGAACATATTGATAACCAGCAAAAGCATAGGGGATTGCTTGATAATTTCGCCAACAAAATTAATGTATTGTAAAATGCACATCAAACTTTATGACTAGAAGTCTAGGATTGTGCAGTCGAATTACAATGACACTTTTGAAAATAAATAAATAATGGATTGGCCTGATTAGGACGTCGAGAATATAAGGGGAGAAATTGTAATACCCCATTCTGATAAGTGATAATGGTAGGTGGTGTATGAGATCTCACATTACTTGGAAATGAGAAATTTTGGCTCTTTATAATGTTCCAATAGGCCTCCAATTGTACCATTAACTAGTCTTTTTAGAAATAGGCCATGTAGCTTGGCCTTCCATTGAGGTGTTACAAATGGTATCCGAGCCTATCCTAACCAGAAATGTGTGACTTGAGCTGTGGCTCCTACGATGGATGGGCCCAATGAGGACGTCGGGAGTTTAAAGAGGGGAGATTGTGATACCCCATATGATAAGGATAAGGATAAGAGTAGGTGGTGTATGAGATCTCACATTGTTTGGGAATGAAAAGTTTTTGCTCTTTATAAAGATTCAATAGGGTTCCAATTATACTATTGACTAATCTTTTTGGAATATAGGCCATGTGGCTTGGGCGAAGCATTAGGGCGTTACATAACCATTGTAATAGAGGCAATAGAGCAGTGGAAGAAATAAGCATATCAGTTCCTTAAAATGGCTATTGCAAAGACCCAAAAATAGCCCGGCATATGTAGGCTAATAGTCCAAAAGTACCAGTTAATGCAACAATTGAAATCTCTTGTAATCATGACAAATATTGCAATAGTGAGAAATTCTCTAGCAAAGTCAATGTGGGATCTCATTGACTACTCTCTCATACCAAATACATGACATTCTCATCAGGCCAATCCCTCAGGTGGCACAACTTAAGTCACACACTTCTCACTCCCAAGTACAATAGGACCCATTCATCATCCTCTTATACTACATTGGAGTGTTACACTCATCAATACATAAAAAGTTGCGCACGCATCCAAACTTCCTGCTCCAAGATTGGTACCAACCTTGGATTTATTATGCTGGAAAAAAGCCAAGCAAAGCTAAAACTTAGGCATGTTGAATATCTAATAAATTTTAATGCCATAAATGCAATATACACTTTGTTGTCCACAATACAAGAGCTCCTCTGATCATCGACCATAAATTTGGCAGCTCCCATAACAAAATTATGACATATCATAGAAAGGATGGAAAACTTCTGTCTAGTCAAACTATTGCTTCAGAGAGTAAAATATATTCATGGCTATGAGGTTACAAAAACTGATAATGAATGAACAATTGATTCATAACAAGGATAAAGCTACAAGAAAATACCTGCGAACCAGTTGTCCGATTTAGGAGCATGCATATCACCAATACCTTCCAAGGGTCATCGGCATGATCCTCTTGGAGAAGACCATATCTGGAGCGTGGAGGCTTCCACATGTTATCTGGACTTTTTCTTCGGTAAGCATCAAATCTTTTCTGTAAAGTAGATAAAACTGTTTTAACTTTCACACTTCGTTTACGAGTCTTTTTACCTCCCAACAAAATGCCATCTGCATTTTCTTCTTCTCCAGGCATCTTTTTGAAGAAGCGGGAAGTGACCTTCACTGAAGTAGCAGAAGGTTTTGCACAAGGTCTTCTTGATTTGATTTGTGTATCATTACTGCCATTTCTCAGCACTTGTTGTCCTGTTGAACTCTGGAAGTATGGGGAGAGCTTTTGAACTTCAGGGTGAGCAATTGTTTGCTGTTTTTCCTTTCCTCTCCTTCGCTTGCAACTATCAACCTTTTCAATTCCTAGCCCATTTTGCTGCATTTCTTCTTCTTTCAAGTTTGTGTAAATTCTTGGTGCTACAACAGCTTCACCGTCAACATGTTCAGCTGAGTTCCTGCCACCATCAATTGCTATAATGGAGGAGGGATTAGTCATATTAGATGAGAACGTGGGCTCCTCACTATATTTCTTTTCCTCCTCACCTTTGTGCTGGCCATTCTTTACTTTCTTGGATATGCCATTACTCTTGTAAATACATTGCGAAAGGACATCCTCAAGCTTCAAAATCTGATTTCCAACAGATGGATGAACCCCACTCTTTATTTGGCGACTCGATTCTTTTTTCAGCCTATCGCAAACCAAATCACTACCTTCCTCTTTTTCGGGCATCTTTTGGAAGAAGCGGGAGACCTTCACTGATGTTGCAGAAGTTTTTGAACGAGGTCCTGTTGATTTCATTTGTGTATCATTACCATCATTTCTCAACACTTGTTGTCCTGTTGACCTCTGGAAATATGGGGAGGCCTTTCGAACTTTAGTGTGAGCAATTGTTTGCTGTTTTCCGATTACTCTCCTTCGTTTGGAATGATCAATATCCCCAATCCCTAGCCCATTTTGGCGACTCGGTTCTTTTTTCTGCTTATCGCAAACCAAAACACTACCTTCCTGTTTTTCGGGCATCTTTTGGAAGTAGCGGGAGACCTTCACAAAAGCAGCAGAAATTTTTGAACGAGGTCTTGTTGATTTCATTTTTGTAGTTTTACCATCATTTGTCAACACTCGTCCTGTTGACCTCTGGAAATATGGGGAGGCATTTTGAATTTCAAGGTGAGCAATTGTTTGCTGTTTTCCTTTAACTCTCCTTCGCTTGCAATAAACAGCCTCACCAATTCCTGGCCCATTTCGCTGCACTTCTTCGTTCAAGTTTGTGTAAATTGTTGGCACTACAACAGCATCACTGTCAATCTGCCCAGCGAAGTTCCTGCCACGTTCGGTAGCTAGAATGGAGGAATCTTTGGTCATCTTACATTGGGAAGTGGGTTCCTTGGAAGATTTCTCCTCCTCCTCATCATTGTGACGGACTTTCTTTAAGCTGTTAGTACCTCCATTACCCTTGTAAATATATCGCGAAAGGACATCCTCAAATTTCTGCAAACTCGGTGGAATCTCCTCTGACTTGATAAGCTTGCTGCTAGTTTTATCATCCCTTTCCCCCCTATTGTTTTTATTCTTCTTCTTCTTCCTCACGTGCTTCAGCCGGTCATCATCTCTAAAATTCTCTGCTACAACTGAATCTCCAGTACTCGATGTAAATATGTTGCCTTCAGTAGATAAATCAATATCCTTGCATAGTGGGTTAGTCGGAGATTGTAGGTCAATGCCGACCCATCTATTGGCGCATCCATTTATGCTATTCTTGCTATTACTTTCTTCTTCAATCTCATTTCGCACATTTTGATTAGTTGGAGGATCATATGACAGTTCCTCTTGGAAGAGATGATACCGCGACTCTTCTACTTCTTCTACACCCTTCTTACTAGAACTAGTTTTTCTCTTCCTCTTCTTCTTCATATTGTTCTCCTCCATATGATTATCTTTGGTATTATTGTAGAAATCACTGGATAGATTAACATGAGGGTTATCAAAAGAATCACAATGTGAGGAAGCTTCGATTTGAGGCTGTTGCTGGTAATGGGCATAGGAAGAAATACCATAATCATGGGTGAGATTGAGATTGGGATTGTGTGTACGTGATTGAAGGGGCGTGGTAGACGAAGCAGAGCCCGAGAGTATGAAAGAACTTACGGCGGTTGGGGTTTCTTTCGTCGTAGTTGGATGAAGAAATTCTCGCTTTTCCCTCTTCAAACTCTTCCTCTTCCGTTTCTTCATGCCCAGACTCATGCTCGCTCCATCTCCGCCTGGCGGGCTCTCCCTCCAAAACGACGCATCTTCCTCTGTCTCCGCCATAATTCCTTGTTTCGACTTCAATCTGATTGTTTCTATTTTATATGCTCCGTCTACAGTACTTCGTTTTGCTTTTTACACTATAATATTTAGAGCATCCCCATCCGGATGCTTAAAGCACTGTTATATCTAAAATTTAGAGATAAAATTTAGAAAATTTTGAAAATGAGTCTCTCAATCCATTCTCTAAATTAGGAATTTGTTTTAAGGGATCTACAGTCGTTCTCCATATTTGGGGAACCACTGTACATCCCAAATCGACTGAACCCCAAATCTGTTATCGTTGGTCTCTCGTGTTCTTCTCTTCCTCTCGATTGCCCTTGTTCGTGAAGGGAGGCCTTCTCTCGAACCGTTTGTCACCATTGATGGTGTCTTCTCTTCATCGACTCCACACGAATGTAAGTTATTTCTTCTCTGTGAACCCTTCTCTCTTCTTCTCTCTATGGATGGACTCTGTCCTCTCTCGCACAAATCGAACACACTGAGCCTCTTTCCCATGGCGAATCTTATGCATTTTCGAGATTTATTGAAAAAAATTATTGTATTTGTCACTTTGGCCACTTGAAATCACGAATGTAAGTTATCTCTTCTCTGTGAACCATTCCCTCTTCTTCTCTCCATGGATGGACTCTGTCCTCTCTCGCACAAATTGAACACACTGAGTCTCTTTGCCATGACGAATATGATATATTTTCGAGTTTTATTGACAAAAATTATTGTATTTGTCAGTTTTGCCACTTGAATTTCGAGAACCCTAGATTTCAATTACTATTCTAGGGTATGAATATTGGCGAATCTGTGACCCATATTCATTGGATTTTTCATGCATGTATCTGTCATGGTTTTCATAGTTGCTGGATTTATAGACTTCTTAGTTGTATTTCATCAATCGACCTGTTTCTATTGAGAACCCTGCATTTTATTGGGTGCTCTAGGGTTTGGATGGACAATTTTTGCTATGTATCATTCACGGCACAGTCAATGCATTTGTCTGCCATGGATGAATCTCAAACATTGCTCTTAAATTAGTGCTTTGTCCATTTTGTGTGGAGTGTTGTGCATCATTTGGTCATTAATTCCTGAAGCTGAGTGCATATAAAAACACTGAATTTATTGTATGGCCCGACTCCTTTTCCCTCTGAATCATTTACCATAATCTAATTGGTTGTCATTAAAGCTAGTCATGCTATCCAATGAGACCTAATCAAATGGTCTTTTTTTTTTTTTTTTTTATTACTATTATTGTCATTACCAGCTTTGAGCTCCCTTGTTGGTTTATGTATTTTATTTGAAACATAAACGGGTCAAAGACAACAGGACATAATGCTATAAGCATTGAACTCTGTTCGATGTTAGTGTACATATATGTTTGGTTTGTGCTGTTTTTCCCCCATAATCCATATAATGGAGACAAACATGTTATGTATTTTTAAACTTAAATGGTTTAACAACACATGAACTCGAAATCTGCATGCCTAAATTGCCTTTCCAACAAGGAGATCTGACCATTTTTACTGTCTTTTATGAGCTAATTAATCCAACAGATATAATATGCCAATTTTTTTGTCAACTTAATTGTCATATGTAGAGCTAGTAGAATACATTATTAATCTATGATGTTTGAATTTCAAATATCCTTTATCTTTCAACTAGCATTAGAAACTTTCCATTTTCTGTTAGCTTATACTTTCTCTAATATTTAATCATTGTATCATGCTATTGATCTCCAATAATATATGAGTGTGAATTCAAATATTCTAATCCTACCTCATACCAATTATTTAATCTTTGTTTGTTGCATGTGTTTGCTGGTTTGAACCAATGTGATCTCTTTAATTATTGTTCCCATGGACTGAGCTCTGTTGGTTTGACAAAGTTAAAAATCTGTTTTTATGTTCTTATGCATTTTGCATGCTGCTTAGTATTGGATTTTCCTTCTCTAACCCCTCAGTTGTGAATTTGTCTGTGCTATTGGGACCTTTACAGTGTTTGGTACTGATGAATAATTTTTACTTGTGGGGGAGGGAGGGGGGCTGCATGTCTACTGTTAGGCTATGATGATGGTGTTTAGTGGGATAATTCATAAGTGTTAGTGGGCTCCATTGAGATGGCGGGGTAATCCTCACCCGAATGATCATATTGCAGTTTGTAATAGTTTTCAAACAAGGCACGTGGGGTTTGGGTAAGGTTTTGCAGCTATTTGATGTTGGGCTCCTGTCTCACACATGATGTAAATTCTGTAACTCATTCTGAGCCACATTTAAAACACACAAGTGTTTAGGAAGTGGATGGGAATGCTCTTATTTTCATGTTTGCAAACTAATTTTATTATTGGATTTGAGTTGTCTTAACCCCTCGGTTGTGATGATGAGACAATATGAACATGGTGATGGAACACTTTGGCACACACCTCCATGACATGGTAACCCGGATGGCCAATAAATAGTGGCAACCGGTTGTTGCAGCCATGCAAGGGAGGGTGCCAAGTGTGGTCATACGTTGCCATAGGATTCCTGAGCCGGCTACCAAAATCACTTCCAAATGTAGTTTTTAATTTTAGTCTAACATGTGTATCACATTTCTATGTTTACAAATTTTTAGAAATGGACTCAGAAGAGTATAGAAATATGTTCTTCACCAGCCTCCTGATTTAGGAGCCTGAATTTGACCACATTTATGTTGGTCAAGGTGAACAACATCTCATGACTTTGGATGACTCTCCACCTCCGCCCCAAGTAGAGCCTCCCTCTCAAAGAAAATCAGCCAGGGGTGCAAATGTAACGCTCATCCTTGTGGTGGGACTTTTTCCAAAATATTTTTATAAAAGGATGACGGGAATTACCGTCCTATTTAAAACTTTTCACTTGCATACCCAGGGTGTGAGACTCCACGTTTATAAATAAAATGTGCTTTGACATAAAAGAGGTTTACAGCGGAAAACATAATTCTTATAATAAAAAGGTCTTTCGTACGTTTAAAACTCGTGCCTAGACTTCCGTGCTCTTCCCAATGGGCCGTGTTCATCCCGATCATGCAGTTCCTGTGGGGGGAGGGACATGCATAAAAATTAAAATGAGTCGAAGACTCGTAAGCATTACTTCATACTGTTAAAATATAACAACATAGGTTTTCATTCATGCATTCATCACTCGTACATACTATTACATGCATGAATACGTGCTTACATGCGTTCATTTGAAAACGTCACTGGAAGGGATTTCTCTCTCTTAAAACATGGGCATCCCTTTCGTAAAACGTTTCTCCCACCAGTGCCTTCATTTCTTCAAGAGTGAGTGCATGTTTACGTGCATACGTGCGTTCTTTTGAAAACTTCACTGACGGGGCTTTTCTTTTTAAAAGGCTTTCCTTTCTTTAAAAACGTGTCCCCCGTCAGTGCCTTCATTTCTTAAAGGTTTGTGCGTTCGTACATGCATGCATGCATACATCCATTCGTTCTTATCGCTTTCATAGGCCAGTACACACAATTACGCCCTGTGTGTTTGGGGTTAGCAGTCTTCCTTTGGACCCGGATTCCGCCCGTGGCCACGGGTTGGGAACCCCTTTTCATAGGGGGCAGCACTGGGTGCATTTCCAGTACTACTTACCCGGCATTGCAATCTGCCCATTCATCGGTACCCTTTCATTCGTGTCATGTGGCCGTTACGTGTCTTCATACATTCATGCTTTCATTTCTTTCCTTCTTGCTTTTCATTCATGCGTTCATGTCAGCTCGAAGAGCTGAAGCTTTCATTCAGTTCATTCTTTCATTTAACAGTCCTTTCTTTTCATGAGAAAATATTTCTTTTTCTGAGAAAATATCGTTTGGGGCGTAAGCCTGAAAATGGTCTTTTCGTCTTTCAGTTCATTTCAGTTCTATCCTTTCTTTAACAGTTCGTTCATGGAAAACTTCGTTTAAAAACATACATGGGCTTAGACGTCAGCTTTCGTGGCATCCATAAGCGTCACCTTGAACGTCGTCAATCATGGCATCCACGAGCATTACCTCATGGTGCACATGAGAGCGTCGGTTCATAGGATTCACAAAAGCATCCACTTTCATGCCTTTCATGCATCTTCATCAATTTATGGATTTTTCTTAGAAAATACACACAATAGATACAACGTATAGTCATCCATTCACATGCGTACAATTATTACTTTGGTTGCGTAAACAGGGCTGCCAAGAAGGGGCCGTACATACTTATACCTTTGAACACTTAGCATTTTCTTTCTTCAAACGTCTTTAGTCTTTTCTTAAAGCGTCAATAAGGAAAAGTTTTTGTTTTCATTTTCTTTTATCTTATAAAGACTCTAGAAGAATATGAACGTAACACTTACCTGGACTCCATACTACTTGCATGTCATTCAGTCCATTCATGTGCTTGTCAGATGGCAACCTACATGCATACACATAACCTTAGCATAATTCTCTATCTAATGCATAAGCAATTTAAACTAGAAATAGAACTACGCTATACTTGGAACACTCTCCTTCTATCCCAAGCACTTACGTGCCCTTTACTATGTTAAACCCTTCGGGGACTACTTGCTGTCACCACATCTTCCAACTCAAGGTCTTGTCTCGAGTGCTCATTCACTAAAGTGAACCCATGATTCACCTTAGGATTAAGACACTAAGACATTCGTCTTACTCTTCTTACAACCACATTCGACGCATGATTCCGACCGATGGAATCACACATCTCAATCCTAACGATGCATCCGTCACTACCTTCATGCATTTTAGCCCACACTAAATCCTCATTCCCATCCATACAAGACACACGGCTCTAAGCCAACTCTGACGCTCAAGCACTGTGTAACTGTACTTAGGATAGATTACCCATTACATATGGTGAATCCGGCCGACACGTGTCTCTCACCATCTTACACATGTGTCTTACCCCTTTATCACCTAAGATCAACATATATAACACGTTGATCACCTGCTCGTAGGGACAAGGGCCATACTCCGATACCAATCTTCTCTTAACCTGGCTAGCATGACTCTTCATGCTATCCGTCCCTTTTGACAGTTCATCCCAACACTTAATACGACAAGACTCCATTCACAACTACGCCTTATGTCACGTCACATAGCCCGAGATTGCTCCAGAGCTACACTGTGACCTTGTCGCGTTATCCAACATTCTACTACGTCAACTCCTAACTCATTATGAGTACGGTTCCTCACGTACTCCCATCACATCGTGACCTCTCGTCACGTTCCCGTTAGGCCATTCCTACACTTTAACACTTCACCCATCATAAGCATGACTTCCAATAACCACATCACTTAGTAACGTTGCCCAGTCATGTTTCTGCTGCGTGCTCTTACACTTGTTCCACTACTTCGACCATCACAAGCACTACTGTCAGTAGTCATGTCATTTCGTGACATTCCTCAGTCATGCTTCCACTGCGAACTCTTAGACTTGTTCTGATACTTCATGCATACTCCTAGCCATAAGTCCATCACAGTGACACTTGTCACCTCAGACTACAGGCTATGCCATAACTATTTTGGGACACTATTCCACAGTTCCTGACACTATCCATCACGTTCCATGCCCATCAATCACATAACCATCCTTATCTCTACGACACGCCAAACGGAGTGTCGCTGCCACGTGGAGTACATTCCACATATACTCCCCTCATACATACCACATCATCACTATGGCATACCTGCCATATGATACATCACTCCATCACATGGAGTACATTCCACTCGTACTCCCTTTACATACGCTCCATCACTACTATGGCATACCCGCCATATGGTGCATCCCCATATCACATGGAGTACACTCCTCGTATACTCCCTTCATACACACTACGACACATCACCACTATGGCATACACGCCATATGGTGTATCTCTTGGAGTACATTCCATTTGTACTCCCCACATATACCATACCCCACATAGAGTACACTCATCGTGTACTCCCTTCATACACACTACGACATATCACTATCATGGCATATCCGCCATATGGTGCATCACTATATCACATGGAGTACATTCCACATGTACTCCCTACATATACCATACCCCAAATAGAGTACACTCATCGTGTACTCCCTTCATACACACTACGGCACATCACCATCATGGCATATCCACCATATGGTGCATCACTATATCACATGGAGTACATTCCACATATACTCTCCACATATACAACACGCCACATCACCACTGTGGCATACACGCCATATGGTGCATCACCATATCACATGGAGTACACTCCTCGTATACTCCCTTCATACACACTACGGCACATTATCATTATGGCATACACGCCATATGGTGCATCTCACCATCTCATGGAGTACATTCCATTTGTACTCCCCACATATACCATACCCCACATAGAGTACACTCATCGTGTACTCCCTTCATACACACTACGGCACATCACCATTATGGCATATCCGCCATATGGTGCGTCACCTCACCACATAGAGTACATTCTATATGCACTCCTTTTTACACACACTACGCCACTGAGTACCCTCCACTTGTACTCATCCCGTTCCACACTACCTCAGAAGGGTATATTTTACATATACTCTCCTTGTCTCACATTACGCCACACATAAAGTACACCTAGCATGTACTATTCCCTTTCCACATATGCCACATTACCACTATGGCGTATTCGCCACATGGTGCATCACTCCACCATACGGAGTACATTCCACATGTACTCCCTTCACATATACACTACGCCACATACACAGAGTACACTCAGTGTGCACTGTTTCCATTCCACATACATCACGCCACCATTACTGCACATGTTCCCCAATCACACTATATGGCACAGTCCACAACACTTCCTATCTACACCCAACACATCACAGCACACTACACGGCACAATGCACCTCCATACAACACAGATAAGCCCAACACTTCACTACACAGAATGCCCAACACTTCATCACACAACACCACATCACGATATCACAACTCCATTAATACTAACAGCACAGTCCACAACCTAGTCAACTAATCAATATCCAACATAACTACGAGGGATAGAGAGTTATACCATCGACGGGATAACCCATGCGTTGCTCGTTGATCGTCATAGCCGATGATGTCGGAAGAGTCGTATGTGGTGGCAAACTCATGTACGGTGACTGTTTAGGCGTTTGGATAGCTAGGTGTGGTCTTGGAAGGGCTCATGGTGGCCTTGTGATGATGGCAAAGAGCATAACACGGCGGATCTAGCCGTGTATAGTGGCGGTCAATCACACGCAGTGACTGTCCATCACGTGCAGTGGTTACCCACCACATAAAGTGATGGTTTGGACCTAGGGCTTGGCTAAGGGAGGTGCGGTGGATCTCGTGGTGGCGTCGAGGTGGCGCCACGGTGGTTCACGGTGGCGGATCTGGCCATACTGTGGAGGAGAAGCCGTGGTAGAGTGAGAGAGAGTGTGTGCTTTCGTGGGTGGCAGATTGAGGCCAAGGGAGGTTGGGTTGGCTTGGTGGTGGCCTGAGGATGCTGATGGTGGTGGCTACCAGCCGTGAGTGGCGGTGCATGGTGGTGCACGGGGTGCAACCCGTGCGTGAGAGGGGGAGAAGCCGTGAGGTAGAGGAGGGGGTTTTTGGCCATGGGTCACGTGGAGGAGCTCGGGGAGGAGCCATGGTGTTGCTAGGTGGCCGTGGGTGCTGCGCACGGCGGCGCTAGGGGCCACGCACGGTGAAGCCGTGCGTGGGTCTCCTTGTGCATGCGTGTGTGCGACGGAGGGAAGGTGGCTGCATGGGAGAGGCCAAGCTCGCTGGGGAGTGGTGGCCGATGGTAGAGGAGGCTGCCGAGGGAGTGGTGGCGTTGGAGGGCGGCGCACGGCTGTGCTATGCGCACTAAGCCCATTCGGGCTGTGCAGTTCTGAAATGGAGAAAGGGAGAGCGTGAGAGGGAGAGGTTGGCATGGATGGACTCGCCGGAGGGAGAGCAAGCCATTGGTGCATGGCGGTGAGGAAGGGCGATGCACGGCGGTGCCGGGCTAAGGCCTTAAGCCGTTCGGGCGTGGGGTGGATCTGCGTACAGCGTACGCCGAATGAGAGAGGGAGGAGAGAGAGGGTTACGGGGAAAATGAGAGGGAAAGAAAGGAGGTCTGGGTATTTAACCCAATCCCTTCGTCTGGGAATCTACACAACGATCTAACGACGAGGAATTAAAATACTGATTTGAAGATGCGTAAAACATTAACTTAATTAAAAGCACTTAGAGGAATTAAGGGAAATATTATTTTAAACTAACTTTAATTTATAAAAGAATATTCTTCATCATTAATAAAATGATGAAGTCTCACTTAACATATTTAAAAGGGTTAAACCATTTAATTAATAAAAGTTCTCAACATAATTTGAATCTCATAATATCTTAAATAATTGAAATCATTTTAATAATAATATTAAAATGATTTTCGGCAATTATAATATTTTTGGAGCTCTTCAATAATATTATGATTGTCGTATTTATGATCAAGTCTTAATTCAATAATGATGGAAACACTCCTTATAAATATTTCCAGCATATTTAAAACACTGGGCGTGCCCTAGAAGTCACAAGATATCTTCGAGACACGCCATCATGGTTCGACACGCATAACGTAACTCGCAGTCACTAGTGAGAAGGGCAGATGATCACATAATCTCTGCCTTCGGGATTTGCTTACGTCATCAAGACGAAACATACGTCAGAAAGAGAGAAGCGTACATAAGAAGAAGGAGTTGGGTATTACAGCAAACTTCACCCCCGAAGAAGACAAGTTACTTGTCTCCGCATGACTGAATAGTAGCATTGATGCCATCCAAGAAACGGACCAAAAACACGTCCAACTTTGGAAAAAAGTTAGTCAATACTTCAATGATTATAAAGAAGGTATAAATGACCGGAGTGTTGGGTCCTTAATATATCGGTGGTCTGCCATTCAAAAGGCGACGAACAAATTTTGTGCTAAACTTGCCCAAGTTGAAGGGCTGAATCAAAGTGGCAGGATTGAGTAAGACAAGGTATAAACATCCACTTATTTATTATTGACAGCACTTAATTATCATTTATATGCGTTATATTTCCTTTATCTTTAATGGGTTGGTTAATTATTTGATTTTCATTTTGAATTTGAAGTTTGACAAAGCGAAGGTCATGTACCAATCGCTTGAGAAAACGACTTTTTAGTTCGAGTACTGTTGGCATCTATTGAAGGACCAGCTGAAATGGAATCAATGTTGCACAAAGGACGGGACAAAGCGAAGGTCGACGATGTCCCCTACATATTCATGTACATCAGCAGTGGCAACTAATTCACCCATTGATTCAGTGGGTGGTACAGAGGGCGAGAATCTGGAAAGTAATGATGTCATCAAATTGGATAGGCCAATAGGGAGAAAAGCTGAGAAAGGAAAACGTAAGGCTCAAGGCAGGGCCTTAGATGAGCTTGTGGAGCTCAGTAAGAAAAAGTATACTCTCCTAGAGAAGTCACGTGCTCAGGAGAAAGAAATTTTCGGACTCAGAGAAGATGGCATATGAACGAGAAATTGAGGGAAATAAAAGTAGACAAGAGGACGAGAGATTAAGGTTGGAGGCGGAGAAACTGGAAATCGCTCGGTTGGAGAGAGAGGAGCGCATAATGTTGCTCGATGTCAGTACGTTAAATGAAGTTCAGCAGGTATATTTTCAGCAACTTCAAAGAGAGATATTGGCGCGACACAATGCATTCTCAGATTGAGGCATTTGTTATTGTTTGTAACTAAACTTTTATTCAGTATTAAAGGTGATGTATATTATGTACCACTCACTTGTGGCACTTTTCTGTGTTTATTGTATTATATAATTTGTACTTTTGCAAAGTTTTGTTAAGAAGATAGAAAACGTGGTCGTTGAATTTTAGTCTAACATGGATAGATGTTGCTTGATTATAACTCGACATTACAAATCCTTAAACTATTATAGATAATGAAAATATTATAATAACTTTTGAGCATGTTCTTGAACCAAACATGTTTTTTGGAATGGAAATTTTAGAAACTTTCATACACCGTCGCTACTAATGATAAAATAGAGAATCCAATACAACCTTTTCTTCTATTGTTGGGAATATAATTGCCAGTGATGTTCAATTAAATCTGCTTGTAGTTGATGATGTGTTGAGCTGTCTCTAATTTCATGATGGCGCTGAATGAAGTTGATAAATTCGTTAGTTGGATTGCGCGACAATTCTGGAAGATCATCATCAAGTTGATCATACTCCATGTTCAAACCCTGACTATCATCACGCTCGTCCTCACTGATCATGTTATGTAGAATAACACATGCTTTCATTATATTTGTTAGGTCATTGACTTTGAATAATCGAGAAAGTCCACGAACGATTGCAAATCGTTGTTGAAGTACCTCGAAGGCACGCTCGACATCTTTTCTTGCAGATTCTTGTGCTGTGGCAAAGTTTTTTTTCTTATTCCCTTGGGGTGATGGAATCGTCTTCACAAATGTTGACCACTTGGGATAAATACCATCGGCAAGGTAGTACCCCATAGTGTAGTCATTGCCATTGATTATGTAATTGATTGGTGGAGCACGCCCTTGGGAAAGTTCCGTGAAAATAAAAGATCTCTCTAGTACATTAATATCGTTATGTGAACCGGACATACCAAAAAATGCATGCCATATCCAGAGATCATATGAAGCAACTGCTTCTAAAATAATAGTTGGTTCACGGATGTGGCCAGAGTACATACCTTTCCAGGCAGCGGGACAATTTTTCCACTTCCAATGCATGCAATCAATGCTTCCCAGCATTCCTGGGAATCCCTGTTGTTCATCAACCACAAGCAATCGAGCAATATCATTGGCATTTGGAGACTGCAAATATTCATCTGAAAAAACAGTTACGATTGTCTTGCAAAATTTTTTTAGGCTCTCCATTGCGGTGCTTTCTCTAATACGTATGTATTCATCCATAAAATCTCCAGTAACCCCATAGGCCAGCATTCTAAGTGCTGCGGTTATCTTTTGCATAGAAGATAAACCGAGTCTTCCGGCATTATCTCTTCTTTAGATGAAATAGGGCTCGTAAGCCTCTACCTCATTTAGAATACGGAGAAATAAGAGACAACTCATCCAAAATCTCATTCGAAATAGATTGGAGGGATATACTGGATTTTCTGCGAAATAGTCACGAAAAAGGCACTCGTGCCCTTAAATATGATCACGCCGAATAAACTTACGACGTTGGCGATTGCCACGATGTCTCGATGACTCTCCATCAGCCTCGGCATTAATAACAGCATCCAGCTCATCATCAGATGACAAGTATGTAAGTAATTTGCGAAAGAAAGAACGAGCCATTTGATGAAGGGAGTTAGAGATGAGACTTGGGTTTTTGAGAATGTGAATGCAAGCAAAATGCGTATTTATAGAGAAAAAAAGTTACCGTTACATATAAGACACAAAATGTTACCGTTGAAGTGGAGACAAAAAAAATTACCGTTAGGGAAAAGACAAATAAAGTTACCGTTGGAGAAGAGACAAAAAAAGTTACCGTTGGATAAATGACAAAGCATGTGTACTAATCATAGCGAATTCAAAATGATACCGTTATACTATTTTGTAAAATTTTTTATCATCAATACGCGAAAAATGCACATATTTAAAAAATTTATTATTTTTAATATCGATATTGAATTGAAAAATAATACTGTATCTGGAAAAAAAATCATATAAGTATTTATAAAATGTGATCTTTGAAAATAAGAGAATAAGACAAAAGAGTTAGTAGTTAAAAATGGAAATGGAAGTGAGAGAAAAAAGTAATATATAAAGAATAGAAGAATATTATTTTAATAGAATAGAGAAATGATAGGGAATGAGATGTAGAAGGTTTTATGAAAATGAGTAAAATTTAGGATAAAATTATAGGGAGTGTCCTTTTTAGCTAAAATTTAGAAAAAGTTTTAGGGAACCCAATGTGGATGCTCTTAGGTAAAGACTTTTGCTGCTCATCTCCCCAAATCATACTTTTTTTTTTTATTTTTATTTTTATTTTTATTGTGATGCCTTCAACCCTCACTTGAATTTAGATGGTGATTGAAGTGCCATGATAGGTAATTCAAAGTTACATACCATGTACATGACAAATAAGATACAATGTACTTATTATATTTTAACAATATGCAATAAATCACAGTAAAAATATTCATGTAAATCTAAGTAACGTTTAAAGCAATTCAAAAATAAAATAAAATGGTACCATAAGCTATTTTTCCCAAAATCATTTCACTTGTTCAAGTTACTCCCAAAATAGCTATTGTTTAAAATCTCTCAAAACAAAGGGATCTCCAAAATAAATCATAAATCCTCTTTTTTTTTTTTTTAGTGTACTAAAAGTTTTGAGATCCTTCTAAAAAAAACCCTACAAGGCTATCCTTTTTTTGTCTTGTCCTTGTTCAGTATCCTCTTTAGCTCTTCAAAGAGCTGCAGCACTTCTGTAATAAAATGGTCGGCGACTTCAAGTCTTTCCACTATGGATGGCTCTGACGAGCTCTCAGGGCTCTTCGGGGCCTCCTTGACGATTCGGGATGCTAGTCTCTTGTGTTTCCCATAGTTGGTCTTTTCCTGTCCTCTAATAACTTCTACATTTTCGAGTTGAGAATGGTAGTAAAAACTATCATGGTAATATTTTGAGAAATCTCAGTAAGTAAACACATAACATACAACAGATAACATAGGCATATAAAGAAAAACCATGAAATGAATGCATGAACATGTACTTGACATAAAACTTGGCTTATGCAACTTTGGCCTTTTAAAAAGAAAACATATTTTCCATCTTTTCATGTTGATCATTAAACATGTAACATATCTTTGAGCTCATTGTCTTGTTTATTTCTTATAACATATAGTTAGATACCTCATGACTCCCCTATGCACTATTGGTTTTCCGCTAGTTAGTGCATCATCCAACGGCCCACTTGACCTTGATGACTACGTCTTAATCTTGAACTTATGCGGTAATTCGCATATTTCACCTTCACCGCATATATAATATGATACGACAGTTCGCATATTTCGCCTTCATCATATTTTCAATGTGTTGCACACACTAGCCTTAGGTGCTACTTTGCTCCGATATCTTTTCCACAATGATCCATTTCGAGGTCCGCTGATGGTTCTTTGTCGACCCAAGGGCTACCACTTCATTTCTAAACACTCCAGAGTGAACAAAGAAGTTCCACCAGGACATTCTCCCGTCTTTGCATTTCGTGTCGTGATAAAACATATATAGACTCTTTTCTTTGAAAAAATTTGCAACTCAAATGCATGTGATGAGACTTGTAACATTTTTCTTTTCATGGACCATATGAACATGTGAATGTTGTTAGTCATGAAGTCATGTAATCAAATTTTGAACATCTCAAGTTATGGCTTGAAAATATTAGAACATTTGAGTACTCAGTTCACAACTTAGGCAAAGCACTCAACACATGCCAAAAAGGAAGAACAATGTTTAAACTCGAGTACATATATGTAGACATGACCGAATTATTGAGACTTGCAAGAATATGTTACAACCAACAACTTGAACCAAGAGAATCTGAGAATATCATAAACAATTAAGCATGACAAGATTATCATGTGAATCCAATTACAATCAAGTGATTATCATCAATCAACAAGTATATACAATAGCAACAAGAAATGCAATGTTCACACAACATATACAAATATTATTCAAAGTAGGTTGAGAGTCTACTTACAGAAAATCCGAAGAGTTAACAAATGGCAAGCTGGAAATACATTAAGAAACATTAGACGAGGACACACGAAAAAACCCTAATTCGAGTGGATGCATGTGTGATTGGGTCATGTCTAGGGTTTACTCCCTCTTAGCTCATGAACTCTTTTTCACAGCTAGATATATTCCTAATGCATTCGGACTTCACTTATGTGGCCTAACCCTATAGAGAAAAGAATCCTAACTCAAGAGGGTGGTCATGGCCTTCTCTTCTTCCAAAAACACATGCTCATGTGTATAATGCTATGGGTGGCTATGTTGTTCCTTTGAGAAGAACCCTAGCTCTATTCCAAGTGTCCATGTGCAAAAGAAAGCATGGATCACCTCCTCACTCAAAGTGGTCGTGTGTGTGTGTTGGATGAGGATGGGCATATGGCTCTTATCGTGCATGTTCCTTCCTCTTGGATAGTGTAACACCCCATTCCCGTAGGCTAGGTGTGTCACGTATTTTTCATGAAAAATAAACCCGGCAAGCGATTCTCTAATTTCATAATTGAAAAATAAACTGAAGTAATTTATTATGAAATAAAAGGTCTAATAAAAAATGTCTTCCCAAAAACATTAAAGAAATAACTGAATAAATTCGTCATAAGAGACACATTTTATTTTAAAAAGTCTAAACAAAACTAAAATGCTCTCTCTACTCCTGGCCTGCCTGCTCGTAATCATCATCTTCACCTGGGTAATTAAAAACATGAAAATAAACTAAAATGAGTCGATGACTCAGTAAGAAATCTATCATAACGAAAACGTAATAAACATAAAATTTTCATAAGAACTTTCATGCTGACATGACTGTTCATGCTAATGCTTATGCTATGTATGACTGAATTATCTGAACTAACTGACTGATTTATCTTACTTATCTGACTGGCCAACACACTTAACCCTGTGTGTAAGGTTGTGCACCAGCCCCACATCCCGCTGCAGCAAGGGAAACTGCTGATAGTATTCTAGCATACTTTGGTGGACCACGACTGAGTTCGTGGCTTGCACACCACCCTGAAACTGAACTGCATTGGTACCATGCATCTGAATGGCCATCTTATTAACTGATCTGAACTTATCTTACACTTGAAATTAAGATGGCTTACGTGTCTTATACACATGAGATGCATGACATATTACATACATAAATCATAATTTCTAAATTTAAACATGATGTGGAATGACATAATTGTATGCTATGCTGGATGACATGCTTGCATATGACATGAGCGGTTCATAAATAATGGCTATCGAAGAACTGGCTTGAATAATACATACATATAAGCTAACTGTGATGATCCTAATTTATGATCAAATTTACTTACCTCGATGCGTTTCTCCTTAAATAATACTTCGTAACTTGAGACCTATATTCAATAAATAACTATCACTAAATTGTTTGGAACTAAAATAAATGCTAATATCTTACTTAACTAAATTCGGAATTCTAAAACATAGTCAAACCAATATTTGTTTAACACTAAAATCAATAATTCATAGTATTTAAATTACTTAAAATACTAATTTATAATTTAGTAGAAATACTCGAGCTATTTTTAAATAATTCACAAAAACTTAAATTCTTAAACTAAGTTTCATTTCTTAACGTAATTATTAAATCTTATAAGAAACTTAATAAATTCCATTAAATTCTTAACATAGAAATTTTATTAAAATCTTACTAAATTGACAAAAGAAATATTAACTCAAATATTAGACTTAAAATTATACTTTAAAACATATTTCCAATTCTTTAAACATTTATTAAAAAGAACCTTTAACTAAATATATTTATTTAATAAACTCAACTAGTAATATTAAACTCAATATAAATCACTAAAACAATTATTGAAATAAAATGAGATCAAGTCTAACTTAAAATATAAGTTCAATTAAACATCATTATAATCTGTAAAAAGGTTAAAAACTCTGGCCCATAAATATAATACTATACTACTTGAGCCCAAACAGGAAAAATAAGCCCAAACCCATCCTCATACGGGCCTAAGGCCCAAGGCCCATCAAAAGAAACCCACGGCTAACATCACAAGGAAACAGAGAGTTCGAGAGAGAGGGTTCTACGATGGAGCTTACCGAGAGGGCTGAGGGCGACGGCGGCGCTGGGTTGCAGGGAGTGACCGGCGACGCGACAAGGGGGGTCTCTATGGTGGTGCGACACTGAAGGAAGAGAGAGAGCGTGAGTTAAGAGAGAGAAATAGTGGGTCCGAAACAAAAGAGAGAGAAGGAGGTGAGGTTGGTGGTCGGCTTACCGAAAATGGGTGGCTGAGCTAGGGCTGGGCTGGTCGGCACCGTCTGCGACGCCGGAAGGGAGTCCCGCGTCTCTGAGCGGCGTGGAGTTATTGCGAGAAGGAGTGGGTGGCTCACGGTTCTCTTCTCGTACACGAGGTAAGCCAGATTTATAATAGTAGCTGATAGAGGGAAAAAAATAGGAAAATTCTGGAAGGGTAGAGACGTGCATGAGACTGAGAGTGTAGACGTGCGGAGTGGAAATCGTTACTCACTATAGAGTCGGTTTCCACTAGAATTTAAATTGACTAAGCTAGTGATAAGGCTAAAAGTAAGTTTAGAATTTCAAATTGACAGAAGAATGGGATGAAACCTACGGATTGGTGATTTGAAGTTTTCAAACAGCGGCTAACAAAGAGATGAGGTTCGGAGACTAGAATAAAAAATTTAAACTTTAAATTTCAAAACAAAAATCGTAGTGAACGTAATCTGATACACTTTAGAAATCCTTATTAAAATAAAACTCTAACAAATCATAAATAGCAACTATAATAGAAAATATAGAGATAAATTAAATATAAATTCTGATAAAACTATATTCAAATAAATATAAATTCTAAAATAAAAAGTTTACTAGGAAAAATTACTAATATACCCTAAAACCAAAACTGGTATGTCACAGATGGTGTCACCACTTCCTTCGTTTCTTGTAAGATCAGTTGGATAAAAGTGGAAGGTGCGTGTATGGTGTTTGGTTGGAGAGAAATGGTGAGAAGAGATGAGAGAATGGTGAGAGAATGGTGTAGCCATGTGGGTGGAGAAGTGACACAAGAGTGGGAATCCAAAATTTGTCCAAAAAGACTCTTCACCCATCGGCCCCTCCCATTTTATAGACATCCCCTCATTCCTTGGAAAAGCAAGAGACTCATGCATGAGTGCCATGTGGCACCATGGCCGAAAATCCCTTCATCTTCCCTATCATTGAGTTGTGTTGGGAAAAAGCAAAAGCCTCATAGACAAGTGGCGTGAAGCCCTCCATCCAAAACCCTAGATTTCAAAAGTACATTTCCTCATGTGCCTTGGGAGGATGAATGTGTGCATGCGTGCCACTTGGCAAGTGGTGCGTGTGCGTGTGTAAAATCACTAGTATTGAAGGGAAAATGACACTTTTTATAAATAAAAGAGTGATAAAAATCATATAAAAATAACACTTATCAAATACTCCCAAACTTAAGCTTTGCTCGCCCTCGAGCAAAGAAGAAAGAAAAACAATTAAAACAAGCATTGGTTTGATTCATAAAATTTATTGCCTCAATGATTGCCTAAAGTTTATAATTCAAAAGAATCATTCATGATCAATCAAGTCCAAAAGTTAATTCAAAACTCAATTCCACCGCATTATCCATCCCCACATTCATGCATACCCATCATTCTCACTTCATCATTAGCTCCCCAGATAGTTTTAGGAAAACAAGTAAAGAAATAATGGATTTCTAAACACTCCATAGGCTTGCTTTTCAAATCACTCTCCATGTGATGTCCCCAGATTCTGTTTGGGATCGGAAGGACATCCAAAGCGTCGGGACATACAACACAAGGTTACCTGCCCCCATTCATGACATATAAGATGCAATGTTCCTAATATGCATCTATCATTATGCAATATTCACAGCGGATAATTTTATTTTTTTTAGCAATACTATGCACCAAACTTATAATATCTCAAATAGTTAAAACATAATTCATGCATACTTAACAAAATAAACATCCACAATTACAGCACGGGTCTCAGAATATTGTAATCTCAAAACAACGGAGACTTGGCTCTATAATTACGTTGCCAAAATACACTATTGGGCCAGTTCGTTGAGTAACTCGCGTAACTCGACTAACGATGTCAGGATACTATCCAAAGACCTAACTATGGAGGCTGCAAGCTCCATGTTGTGTCTATGGCATCTAGTCAACCTCCTACAGTCTGCCAGTGTCTGCTTCCTACTCTGATCCTAACACATCGCCTACCATTCGGAGGGAATGGTAGGTGAGACTACCACACGGGGTTAATAATGCATGCATGGTAGTAAAAGCATGAATGCATAATCAAAATTGTAAGTAAGCATAGCATAGCTTGACATATAGCGTGGCATAAATTGTAACGCCCCAGTCTCGTACGGGTAGAAGAGTTACTTCCTAACAGTTAAACTCACCTTTCAACAATATAAAAATAGACTCCAAATTTACAATATCATATAGAAAATTCGATTCAATCTAATTTCTTCAATATAACCAATTTTCCAAAATGCCAAGACATCATAACACAATAAAATTTCTTAATAAAAATCGACAATACTCATAAAAACTTCCTATGCTTAAACCACTATACTTAAATCATCTCACCCAATGCCTCATAATCTTGATCCTCAGCTGAACCATCAAAATATCTCAAAAATATTGTGGAGATAAGGGGTGAATTATCAACAACTCAGTAAGCAGAGAACATATACTAGCATGTAAACACAAGCATTTATAAAGTTTAGTATACAAAACAAAATATTTACTTTCAGAATGCAGAAACAACATATTTACTTTCAGAATGCATAAACAAAACTTGGTACAAAATATCAGAGCGAAATTTCCAGAAAGACAACTTATTCCCAAAAAGAAAAATCCATTGGCATATCCAAACTGAAACATTATATTCATATCATCTCATAGCATCACATCGGGATGAATACCATGTTTAACCCCCGTAGTAGGGTTATAAACCACCATTATACCCGTGGCTGGGCCTTAACAGAAATAGAACGGAACATCATCGGAAACAGATCACATTCAGATACAAAATCAGAACTTCATGCCAAGATTTTCAGATGACACAGCATATCAAAACAAAATACTGAATCATTTCAGATCATTTCACATGTTTGAGATAAACAGAATCCAAAACATCTTCATTTATTCATAGCAAAAACTTTTAGACTTTCATATTCGCTCTTTTTGCATAGTTTAGAAACAGAATGCACAAAATTAGCTCATGTCTACACCAGTCATGACAGAAAATACTTTCTCTTATATTGAATTAATACATATGCAGAATAAACATCTGATGTCACTTTCAGAGTTCTTTTAAAAAACAAACATGCTTATTTTCAAAGTCAACCTCATTTTATTTCTTTTATGCAAAACTAGTATATGAACCCCGCTTACCTGAACTTCTTAAGTACTATTCTAAATCTTTCCATAATCATGCTGAATGAATGTCAATCGTCACCTATACAAAACACTAAGCGTTACTAAACTTCTAAAAGGACTTGCTAAAACTCTCCGTTTACTTAAAATTCAAATAATGGAAATAGTTTTGGTAACTATCTAGTTATTAGATATTTAATAAATATATTATCATTAAAAGTATTCTTAACTCATTATAGTATAGTTTCTTTTTTCAAAAAAAATGGCAAAAAAAATTAAATTCATTTCAGAAATTAACTTAATCATATTTAAAACTCATATCTCCATAAACTATTATTAAAACAATAATTTAATATTACCAACATATAATGCAGCAGAAATCATAAACTTCTTGAGTAATACCAATAAAATAAAGCCCATTTAAAATGTTTTAATAGATCAAAATATAAACTCAAACCCAACTCAAAAACAATTCCAACAGCCCATGCTTTGGTTTATAACTTAGAAGGGTGATGTTGTAATATTGAAAACATCTTCTCCACTATCTGCATTATAAGAATATTACGTAAAATGCAAAGGCCATATTTTAGAAGAGACCCAGAGTTGTGCAACGAAGACTCATCGTGAGAGCAGCTACAAAGCGACGACGAGGTGGCTGAGGCAGTGGTAGTGCACTGTGGACGGAAGAGAAAAGTGGTGAGAGAGAGAGAGAGAGAGCCCGAGAAGTGGGGAGAAGGTAGTTTACGTACGCTCCATGCATGCAAAAGTGAGGGCTACAGTGTGGCATTAGCCTCAAATGGTGGTTTCCATGGGCGGCTGGCATGGTGACTAGAGAAGTAGGTGCTATCCACTTTGTGTTGCACGCCTGTGGAGGAGAGGAGCACGACGACCGAGTAGTGGGGGTTGCAATCCGAACGTCGAGTCTTGCCTTTTGGCATCTTCTATTTGCTGATGAAGGTGCATGAGGGTGGTGGACAATCGTGGGGGAAGTATCGGGGCTGAGAGCACTTATTTGCTCAGTTTTCTTGCTTAAAAA
Organism: Juglans regia; assembly: GCF_001411555.2. Taxonomy (NCBI): domain Eukaryota; kingdom Viridiplantae; phylum Streptophyta; class Magnoliopsida; order Fagales; family Juglandaceae; genus Juglans; species Juglans regia. Next base: position 18,911,789 of record NC_049906.1, on the reverse strand, counting down.
TAGAGGTTTTGCCTTAAGATGGTCATGGTGTCGCCGTGTGGGTTTGTGGAGCAGGGCAAAGCAGCGGTGGCTGACTCGAGTTGGGCTAGGGCTGGGCAGTGTTTGAGCATGGTGGTTTGGGTGTCTGTGCAGGGTTAGTGCAAGATGGTAGCGGTGAGAAGAAAGATGACATTTCACGGTGACTATTAGATGGAGAGTGCATGTTAGAAGGGAGTTGTGATATGAGGATAAGGAGAAGGAGTAGAAGAGAAACCGTAGAGACGTGGAGGTTTTGGATACCGGGGTGGAGCAAATTTCGGGAGAAAAGAAAACTGAAAATGAAGAGAAGAAATCGGGAAAAGCAATTGAAATATGAGGGGGAAGATCATACTAAAAACGGTGTCTTTCCCTCATGAAAAGTTGGTCTTCCAAACGGTTTGGGCTTCGGTTCTAGGGACTGGGTATTACAAATGACATAACTTGAACTGAAACTAAAACTTAGCTTGATGTGACATGACATGTACGTGAACTTAAAACATAACTTGGACTAGTAACATAGCATGAACGTGAACTTGAAACATAACATGGACTTGAAACATAGCATGAACGTGAATATACATAATTTGAACATGAACATGAACATGAACATGAACATGAACATAACATGAACCTGAGCATAACATAACATAAACGTGAACTTGAAACATAACGTAAACATAAACATGCCATAACATGAACGTAGACTTGAAAATAATATGACATAAATATGAACTTGAAATATATTCTTGTCTCATGGGGTCACCATGATAAAGTAGTCTTATCTCATGGGGTTACCATAATTGACATAAACTTGAAACTTGACATGAACGTAAACTTGAACATAACCTAACGTGAAGTATGACTTGAACGTGAAATACATGTCATTGGAATCTTATTCAATAGACTTAATTAATAAAGTAACCATACGTGTAACACCCGGTCCCAGCCAAGCCCGCTTTACAAAATTTTTTAGTTTATAGGTATGAAAAGTCCATTTGAAATTTCGAGTAAAAATTTTTAGAAGAGAGTATGGGCCTAAACTATTTTTTGGCGGATTATATTTTTTTTATAGGTTTAAAATCTTTTAATGGACCAAGTAGATTTTCACTCGAAAAATTTATGGGGCTACTGTAATTTTTTTTAGGTTGAGTTGAGGTCTGAAACTTAGAGATAAAAGGCCATGCATTAACCCCATTCAAGATCCAAGTCGTGGGACAATTGTTTTCGAGTTAAAGTGTCGTACCCCATGAAAATAATTTCGGACTCCACGTTTCTGCACGTTCGCGTCCGTCTGTCCACAGCATGCATGTACACACACGACTTAGCCTTCCATCCGCACACACGTCTCTCATCCCTTTAGGGTTTTCTCATCACATGTATATATACACACTGATACACTCATCCCTCGTGCATGTTGAAGCCAAGCTGCCGCTACCCTCCTTTCATGACCTCGGCCAGCCAAACTTCCCAGAGCATCTGCCCTCCTTGGTGAATACTGCCATCTCCCAAACTCCTCCTCAGAACCATTCCCAACCACTAGGCGTCATAGTCAAGCCCAGCCCGAGAAACATTTGGTAGTTGTTCAGTGCATTGTTTCCTTAAAATCCAACTCCCGTGCGACTTCACCATCAGCAGACGCAACCTGGGTTGTCCGCCGCACGTAACCAACTGTCCAGACCTCATTATCGTGCCCACTGCCCAGCCACACAAAGCTATCGCCTAACGTCCCGTTGCCTCTACTGTAAGCTTCAGTTTCCTCTATTTTTGTATCCAAAAAACAGAGCAACGTTCAGCCACCATAAACCACTGCAATTCCCTCCACCAAGAGCCCCACCACGTTGTGTCCCCACCTCACGAAAACCACCACGGTTAACTCTACCGCGAGCCACCCCTCTCACGGAAAACCCAGCCGTTTATTCCCCTATTTTTAGCCACCCGAAACAGAGGTCCACCCACTGGACCACTGCACTGCACCACACCGCTCTAACCATTCCAAGCCATCGCCACCCGCGTGGATAAGGACGCTGAACACCCTCAGGCCACCCCAGCCGTAGCACCCCTCACGGTGAGTACCTCCCTCGGTTACTCCCTCCTTTCTCTCCGCCCTCTCTCGCTCACCTCTCCCTCTCTTTGTCTCGTGCCCAGCGCTGCTCGATGGAAGCTCTGCCGCGCTCCTGCTCTTCTGCCGCACCACCGTAGTCCATCCAGCCAGCCCTGTCGCGCCTCACCCTCGACGCGTGCCTTGGTTTCCCTTGGGTAACTTCCTGCCGCCGCATGTGTTAATCCCGTGTGTTTGTTTGTTTGGTCTATGCTTATAAGTTATATATACGTACTTTATATATAGATTATATATATGGAAAGTTTTAACCTAGGTTGGGTACTTACTAGTTTTGACCTAATATATATATATATATATATATATATATATATATAGATATAGATATGGAAGGTAGGTTTAACCTAATGTTTTCGGGTGAGAAGTTTTATTTTTGGGGTTTATGTTTAAATGAGTTTTGCTTTAAGTTTCAATAAATATTATATTTTTATTTTAATAATATTTTTAATTAAAGTAAGTAAACCTATTTTTTTTAAGAGAGGAGTTTTTCATGACTTATTTTATGGAAATTTTTTGTAACCAATGTATTATTTTTATTTATAAAATGTTGTTGATATTTTAAATATTTTGAATATTAATTTTTATTGAGTTTTATATTTATTTTAATACTTGCTTGATTAAATTCTTATTCGGTACAAATTCGTTTAAGTGGATATTGATGGTTTTTGGAAAATGAGGGTATTTTGAGAATTATGAGAATTTTAGGTTTTGATGAATTAAATAGGTTATTTTAGAAGTTTTTGATTAAATATCGAAATAAGTGGTTGATTGGAAATTTACGAGAAATACTTGATTATTTTATAGGTGACGATTGTTAATTGTTCGACATTTTGAGGAAAATTCTGAAAAGCTAAGAAGTCCAGGTAAGCGGGGTTCCTATGCTAGACTTTGCATTAAAATAAAATGAGCTGAGGTTATTTTTGGATAATATACATATTTGATTTTGAAAAGGAATTTGAACTACCTCAGTTATTTGTTCTGCATTACTCTTGAGATTCTGTTTAAGAAGAATTTTTTTTTTGTCATGACTGGTGTAGACATGAACTTATTTTTAACATTTTGTTTCTGAGCTTTGAAAAAGAGAGCGAATATGAAATTTTGTGCATAAATTATGTTTTGTTATGATTTTGTTCTGTTATGAAGATTTTATGTACTCTTATATGATCTGATGTGAATTTTGAAAACCTCTGGCATAACATTCTATTTCTGTTTCTGTTTTGTTCAGACCTCACCACGCGTGTAAAACTGTGGTCTCTGTACGGGTTGGTACCAACTTTTCTGTTTCTGGTGCACCCACTTAGGAAACAAAGTGGTTTTCTGCGTGGTCTTTCCTATGTGCAAACTCGGGGCTCTAAGAATGAATAAGGGGAAGATTCACATTCTGTTTCTGCTCGGTTAGCTACCGGGGTTTGCACAACCCTACCACGGGGGTTAAACATGGTATATGTTCTGATATGATGTGATGTTTCAGTTTATGCTATGCCAAATGGATTTTGATTATGAATATTTTTAAACTTTCGCTCTGATATTTTGATAATATGTTTTGACACTGCATTATGAAAATGTTATTCTGATTCTGCATTCTGAAAGAAAATATTTTGTTTCTGCATTCTAAATTCTGTAAATGCTTATGTTTACACACTAGTATATGTCATCTGCTTACTGAGTTGTTGATAACTCACCCCTTATCTCCAATTATTTTTCAGATAATTTTGATGATTTAGCTAGAGAAGTGAGAGTCGTAGGAAGGTGTGATGATTGTAGTGGAATAAGTGCTTGAAGGTACAAATGCTTATGTGAGAGTCGTAGTTAGTAAACTGACTTATTTTCGGGTATTTGATTTGATGAGTTGAGGATGTTTTCGAATTTTTGGAGAATTTCTAATTTATGTTATTGGGAATTTCTTTATTGTCGCCATGGAGGAACTTAGATTTTTGGATTGATTAAATGGATTAATATTTTATGGGATTTTCTGGATTTTATAGTTGTGTTATTTAAGTTAATTTTAAGTATTAAGAGCTAACTCTCTGGACCTTCGGGATTGGGGCATTACAATACGGGTGCTACACGGGTCCCCTTGAGCCGTGTGTCATTGCCGATTACCGCATCACAACACAGATGTCTATATCAGCTGTGAGTGCGTTAATACGTACTCTATAACTTCTGCGGCCCTAAGTATTCTACGTGTTACAATCGCTGTGTCTCACGTAGTGTATGCTCCATAGTTGTTGTGGCTCCATACTTCATGCTCCACAATTGTTGTGGCCCCATCAATTATTTGTGCCACACTTACTGTGGATACACGTAAAATAAAGGGTGGCTCCATCGGCGTTAGTGCCTGGCGCGCTCCGGTGACCAGTTAGTTAGGCCCCATTCGCAATATGTTGATTGTACTTCATCAACCTAGAGAATTTCACACTTATTTAGACACTCCAATCTGAACAAAGGAGTTCCACTAGGATATTACCATATCCTAGCACTTACGGTCGTGATTGACATGAATAACTTAAAAAGATTGTTCTTGAGATACACAAACTGTATTCGAGACGAGATAACATGAATACGAAAAGACAAAAGTTCTAACGTAGCGTAACGTGATGTGAATGTAAGACGACAATCACGACATATTTTGGGACATAAATGGAACAAACAACATTTTATAACATGGCATACATGTAATAGGCAATATTTTGTAACATGACATAACATGTAACAGACAATATTTCGTAACATGGCTACATGTAACATGCAATATTTGGTAACATGGCATAACATGTGACAGTGAATATTACATGACATGACATACATGTAACATATGACATACGTAATGTGACATATTTGAAACAGGTAGTAACATGAGACAAAATATATTGTGTAATAGATAAGTATTTCGTGACAGAATAATTCGTGTAATAGATAAACATGTGATGACATGTGATGACATGGCATGACATGACATATATAACAACATACGAACATAAATTGTAGTTCCCTTACTCATCACACATACACAGTAAACTGATACTAAGTTAATAGCTAACTTACCTCGATCGTCGCGTTCTACAAGAATAAAGTGCGAAATATGAGGAACTGTAAGAAGGTATTCTAAAAGTTATAAATTTAATACTAAAAATTAGAAATGTGAAAAGGGATAATTTAGAGTAAAATTACCATCTACATGTGAAAAAATGACCATTTTATCCCTAACTTAAGGATTTCACATCCTAATTCCAAAAATTGCAAAAATTTACTTTCCTCATGTAAATTTGGTCTTAGACTAAAATATCAACTCAGAAAAATTTAAAACCATTCACAATGATGGAAAACTCACAATGGCCGAAAGATTCATAGGATTTTTCCCTTGATTTTTTTATTTGCAATTTTTTCCATCTTCAAAACCCATGATTAAACAAAATTTTTGTAACAAATATATTTCTATCCTACGTTTAAAAACACACTTAAATATCCATTAAGAAAAAGCTAATCATCAACACCAAACTTTTTAACAAAAAGTAAAGCCTTAAATCACAAGTTTTAACCTTAATAAAAACATCTCCAAGAATTCTAAAAAAATCAAATCTTACTTCTAACATATTCATAACATCATCCTAAGATCAACCATGCTTTAAATCATCAAACAAAAGTTACCAAAAATCACAAAACAATACTTGGAGTTTTTGGTTTTACACATAGTCCAAAACAGAAACGTTTCTCTCAACTAACTTTGATCAATCTCTTGATCCATGGCTTAAAGACATGTGATCTTCAAACTAAAATATCACATGGTTTAACAATGTGTTCTAAAGAATATCCAACCATCAAACTTAAGATCACATGGATAAAACTCAATAAAACATGGATCTAACCCAAAAAATCAAATCTTAGGCCTAACCAAAATCCTATTGTATAGAAAAATCATATCTTTAAAACTAACACTAAATATCTTCAAAATAATATTATAACATGTATATAAGAGGTTTAGGATTATCACATAAAAATATCAAAACCTTTGGAGTAAGATTAAACCACGAAATATTCAAGCTTTTACAAAACAAGAACTGTTTTTCCACTTCCAATTTTCAAGTTATTAAATCTAAGGAAATCTATCATCAAAAGATTTATTCATGCAACAAAACCTCAATGAGAATTCATAAACACATTCTAACAACACTCCATAAAATCTTGGGACCATGATATGTCCATTAGATTGGTCAAACATTCCAAAACATAACATACTTTCTAGTTTTATGCCCAAAATGAGTTTTTCATGGTTAAAAAATACTTTTGACCGACCAAATGAGCATGTAATGAGACTAATAAGATATCCAAGGAAACTAAACTCAAAGATGAATAACTTGAAGGAGTCATTGTGTGAAAATACTTACAAAGGGTAAAAGATCTCCATGCAAAAAGACCCAAAAATCTATCTGAGAGAGCTCTTTTGAGTTTCTCTCTAAGAACGGGGTGAAGAAGTGATAAAAGGGAGTGAAATGTGTCTTGCACGGTTTTAGACTCCTGGAGGGGGAAGTTATAGGCTTGAATGACCCTTAATTGGATGTGACTTTGTGACATAAAGTGGAGAATAGAGAGGAGCAAGAACTGCCTATAGCAATTGTGAGATATGGAGGTTGATGGGGTGGATCTCTCATTCACATCAAGGCACTATTGGGTGCAGCCAATGGCAATGGATGGTCTGCCATGTGGGGGAGGAAACTTCTTCAAGAAGTTTTGCCAAGGTGGCCAAATTCATGGACCTTAGTGGGCCTCAACCAAGTGGGCTTCAATTTGGGGTTTAAAGGGGGTTTGGTTAGGGTTTGAGGTGCTATTAAGCCCAAATCCAATTTTTCTTGGACCAATCAAATTTTCAAGATTTAAAAGGTTGGATAATGATGTTATAACAAGGATTTGATTAATTAATAGCATGTGGAAGTAATTTAATCAAGTGATTAAACATAATGCTAGAAATTAGATTAAAAATGGTTTGGAGGCCAACTTTAGGGTTTGGAAAACCGTTTAGGGTTTCGGTTTCAATCAAGCTTTTGGGGTTTCAATTGGATCCCAACCATTTAGGGTTTCGCTAGGATTGAAGCCCTCTTTGGTCTAGCACAATATGGTTGATCAGATGAAACAAAGCTTTGCTTAGGTGGCATGATCTCACACCTTGATTTTCTTCACAAATCTATCTAATGGTTCCTCTTTGTGCCAATTGTCTAATACTATTTACTATGTATGGCTAAGATCTTTCCAAGTGTCCAACTAAAACTTCTGTAATCTAATTTGGACATTCCATACTATGATTTTGAAAACTATACACTTGGTGCGCTTATCGATGTTACTATTCACTTCGAAAAAAATGCATAATAAACTTAGTACTGAAAAATTCTAAATATTCATATTAACCTATAGTGAAAATTGTTTACCAAAATTCAACCCTGAAGTGCTCCTAAAAATAATTTCACAATTTCGAACAGACGTGTCATCTGAAATTATGAAAATGACTTATTGCACCATTAAATCCTAAATAACCAATTGAGTTTAATAGTATAGACCAAAACACATTCTGACACTTCTAATTAACTCAAATAATTAAACTCATATTTCTAGCATCATAGTGAGTGATAACACTGAATATGTTGACAGACTAAGACCTATGTGATTGGTCGATTCCTAAAAACTTATGGGGTTTTCACAAGATTTTTAAAGTCAATAGAAATTTTACCAGTGATTTTCTAGCGGGCTGTTACACTCCACTAATGTAGGACAGAAACTATCACCAGGGATCAATAGGTCTTTATTAAGCATATAATGTAAGGCTAGGGTGAGGGTTACAAAGAAAATGTAGGATTCAAACAATGCAAGAGAACTTAAGTTTGAACACTAACAGAACAAATAGAGCATTTTCACTTCTAACACAAACATCTCTTCTCAATCATTGTAAATCTCTCAACATACCTCTCTTTATTGCACTTTCAAGTATCTCTCTCTTTACCCCTCTATTCAGCAGGTCGGACATTTTCTTTACATTTCTTTGTTTTTTTTGGAAATATTATATACTTTTTCGACTGCCTTTGTGGATGACTCTCGTCGGCCTTTTCTTGTTGGCCACATAGTAGACGAGTTGACTCTTCACACCCCCAAACTTATGATTTTGATAATATTGCTATATTTAACTTGTAGACCTTCTACCTCTCTTGTCTTTCATACTTTTGTGAGTCTGTGATTTTGTCTAAACTTAGTTCTCTTGAAAGGTAAGAAAATCAATGTTTAATCTCAAATAGGGTAGGGAATATGAGATTTACAAGAAAGAAAAATATAAGACCAAAATATACTTCATTAAAGCTCAAAGGGGCAACTAGAGATAAATATAATAAACAGGTAAGTTTGAAAGGCTCAATCAGTCCAAAGAATGCCTTAATCATTTCCCCAGTAATATTCTGTCTAGAATTTCCGCCTCAAGTGTAATCAAACAAGTTTTAGAGTAAGTTGAGACCATAAAAATTCACAAAATTCACATAAAATTTGAAAGGTACTCAAAACAATTAATGATCATAAGAAGCATTCATTGAACATAGAAAATATCAAATTAAGTAAGATCAAGTAGGGAATTAACAACTAGACTTAAGCAATGAGAATTTTTCCTAAAAATTATAATCAATTTCAAACATATTCTTATTATAGGCTTTTTAGTCATCAAACCATATTGTTTTTATCATCATCATCATCATCATTATTACATTTTTTTAATAAAATAATATATTTTCCCCCAAAACTTAAATATTACATTGTCCTCAATGAGAAAAATGAAGAAAAACTAAAGCAAAGAATGATAGAAGGTAAGAGATGCTCCCCTGATTGTTTCCAGTTCTGCCAATTGAATATTTTCCTTGAAGGTGCAACTGTGTACTCGTTGGAGATCTCCTCGCCTCTTCATTCATCCAAGATGAAAGAAAATGAATAATATTAAGTAAAAATAAAACTTAATAAAATAAAATAAAAAAAACTTGGGTTGCCTCCCAAAAGCACTTTATTTAAAGTTTATAGCTAGACATTGTCCTCTCATCATTTATTACTGGTGAGATTGATGGAACATTTTTCCGAGTTAAAGTCTCCATCCATATAGGGTTTTAATCTCTATCCATTTACTTTAAATGTGCATTTTGTCTCGTGATGGACTTCAACCGCCCGATAGCGAAAGACATGGGTCACCACAAACAGTCCTGACCATTGAGAGAGCAACTTTCCCAGAAAGAGTCAAAGTTTTGAGTTAAATAATAGAACTTTCTACTTGACTTCGAAGTCCATTCTCAGAATATGCTTATCGTGCCATCTTTTAGTTTTATCTTATAAATCTGAGCATTCTAACAAGCATCATTGCAGAATTCATCTATCTCGTTGATCTGCAGTATTCTCTTCTCGCCAACCACTTGTAAATCAAAGTTCAGTGTTCTTGTTGCCCAATAAGCTCTGTGTTCTAGCTCCACGGGTAGATGACAGGCTTTTCCAAAAACGAACCAATAAGATGACATCCCGATCAGTGTTTTGAATGCTGTCCGATATGCCTATAGCACATCATCTAACCTTCTCGCCCAATCTGTTCGGGAGACACTCACGATCTTCTCTAGTATGCGCTTCAGCTTCCCGATTAGACACCTCGACTTGGCAGCTCATTTAAGGATGGTACGGTGTTGCCACGTGATGGGTAATGCCATATTTAGTCAGTAGCGCTTCAAATTGGCAATTGCAAAAATGCTTCTTATCAACACTGATTATGGCCCTCGGCATGCCAAATCGGGAAAAAATGTTCTTCCGTAGGAAATTCACTACGACCCTCTCATCATTGGTTGGCAAGGCAATTGCTTCCACCCATTTGGAGACATAATATACAGCAACCAAAATAAATTTGTTAGAATATGAGGATGGAAAAAGACCCATGAAATCTATACCCCAAACATCAAATAATTCAATCACTAAAATATGGTTTAAAGGCATCTCATGTTTCCTAGAAATGTTGCCACCCCTTTGACAATAATCACATAAATTAATAAAATTAAAAGAGTCTTTGAAAATAGTCGGCCAATAAAAGCCGCATTGTAAAACTTTCGTTGCTGCTTTTGCTCCACCAAAGTAGCCGCCCGCTTCCAATGAGTGGCAATGTATGAGTATGCTCTCCATCTCTTCCATGGGCACACATCTCCTGATTATCTGATCCGTGCAGTGACGGTATAGAAAAGGTTCCTCTCAAAATAATATTTCAAGTCAGACAATAACTTATTCTTTTGTTGATATGTCATCTCGGCCGATAGAATTTTGGACACCAAATAATTTACCATGTTGGCATACCATGGAACAACTTGTATAGTTATTAATTGCTCGTCAGGGAAGGTCTCATTAATTGGAAAATTCTCCTTGCCAGCTGCCTCTTTAAGCTCAAGGCGAGATAAGTGGTCGACCACTACATTCTCGGTACCTTTCTTATCTGTTATTTCCAAATAGAACTCTTGTGGTAGCAGAATCCATCTTAACAGTCTTGGTTTGGCATACCTCTTTGACAGCAAGTATTTAAGAGCTGAGTGATCGGTGTAGACGACCACCTTTGAATCTATCGAATAAGAATGAAATTTGTCAAAGGCAAACACAACTGCTAACAATTCTTTTCAGTAGTAGCATAATTAAGTTGAGCTCCTGTTAAGGTCTGACTTGCATAATAAATAACATAAAATTTTTTATCTTTTCTCTGCCCCAAAACAAACCGTATAGCATAATTGTTAGCATCACACATTAATTCAAAAGGTAAATCCCAATCCAGTGATACAATGACAGGTGCTAAAATTAATTTCTTTTTCAATGTTTCAAAAGCATGCAAGTATTCATCAACAAATTCAAATTGAGTATCTTTAATCAACAGAGTGCAGAGAGGTTTAGTAATTTGGGACAAATCCTTTATAAACCAACGATAGAACCTGGCTTGACCCAAAATGCTCCTCACGCCCTTCACATTGGTTGGTGGTGGGAGTTTGTCAATAACTTCTATCATTGCTCGGTCGACCTCAATTCCCTTGAAGGAAATGCGGTGGCCGAGCACTATTCTCTCATTGACCATGAAGTGACATTTTTTTCAATTTAAAATAAGATTTGTCTCCTTGCATCTCTGTAAAACCAGATATAAATTAGATAAGCAGTTATCAAAAGAGTGACAAAGATTCGAGAAGTCATCCATGAAGACTTCTAAAAATTTTTCCACCATGTCTGAGAAGATGGACATCATGCATCTTTGAAAAGTGGCTAGCACATTGTAATGACCAAAAGGCATGTGCCTATATGCAAAAGTGCCATAAGGATAGGTGAAAGTGGTCTTCTCTTGATCCTCGAGTGCAATGACTATTTGATTGTAATCGAAATATCTATCTAGAAAACAGTAGTAGGCATAGCCGACAAGTCTTTCTAGCATTTGATCAATAAAAGTTAAGAGAAAATGGTCTTTCCGAGTTGCATCATTTAGTCTTTAATAGTCTATGCATGCTCGCGATCCCATGACCGTCCTCGTCGGTATGAGTTCATTATTGTCATTCTTGATCACGGTTATCCCTTCTTTCTTTGGGACAACTTGCATTGGACTTACCCATGCACTATCTGAGATTAGATAAATGAACCTGGCATCTAAAAACTTCAATTCTTCTTTATACATTATTTCTTGCATTGATGGATTCAGTCTCCCCTGAGGTTGGATGATTGGTTTAAAATTATCCTCCATTGAAATCTTGCACTTTAAAATCTTAGTTTTAATGTTCTTTTCTTTAATTTAATTTAGATAATCCATTCTTCAAATTTTGATTTTTCAAATAGTAATTAATTTAGTAAATTTTAGTACTCAATAGCATAATTAATCATTGTGAGTTCGATATCCGTTTTCTTTAAGACATTTTACTACTTGTTACGATTATGTGCACTTGCAGGTATTTTTAGCATAACACCGTGTGTATGCATAATGTTTCTAGCTTCACTTTTTCAGTGCAAGTTTTAAAACCTAAAAAATCATGCATTTCAATGCCTAACTTGATGATAATGGGTTTCTAAAGGTTTATAAGGCCATCCTTCGGAAAATAAAGCATGATATGCCAATATCATTCTCTTACAAGTGCAAACCAAATACTTAGATGATCAACACAAGATATGGATTTATAAACCTATCATGACATGCTATTTTCCTCAAGTTTCTTCAATAAATCTCCCAAGACATTAGTAAAACATATAAGATCATATCAAGACATATCATGGCTAAAATTTCATCCCAAAACAATTTATTCAATCAAAACTCCAAATTTGAACCGAAATGCATCTCTTCAAGTTAAATCTCATGTAACTCAATCAAAACTTCATTCTCATGCCATGATTCAAAGCCTAACATGACATTCTAAACCCACTCACTTTAAGAACAAACTCTCAACCCACTCGGTTTCTCACCTTTCTCACACTAAGAGTGTATAGCTCTCAAGAACACCAAGAGAATGCTTGAGGGAGTTATGAGGAAGTGAGGAGTGAAGTGGATATTTGTAGGACTCAATGGAGGGTGAGAAGCAAGGAGGGGCTTTGGTCTTTTTTTATTTATTTATTTATTTATAGGAAAATACTTCATTCCATCAAAGAGAATTACAAATATTGTTTGTCAAACCAGACTACATTATCAATAAAAGATGGAACACTATGCCACCATACTTGCATATCATTTACACTCCAAGCATGTCTTGCCATCTTGTGTGCCGCCACATTTGTTAATCTGGAAGTAAATTGCAATCTGCATTCCTTGAACAACTTCATCAATCTTCAAACCTCCATCACCAAAATTCTATCAGCTGCTAAACAATCAATGTCACTATTGACTTCCTCCACCATCTGTAGGCAGTCACTTTCAGTTATTAACTTCTCAATGCCCATGTTCAAACACAACTGCAAAGCACGAGAAATTGCCAAAATCTCAATGCTTGCTAGTTTTGAGACTTGTGCCTCCACTCTGCTGACAACCATAAGAACATTACCCTTTGAGTCTCTTAATATAGCCCCAAGACCTGCTCTTTGGTGGTTAAGAAATATAGCCCCATTAGTATTAAGCTTGAAGGAGCCAGTAGGTGGAGGTGTCCATTTGTGTTGTAGAAACTGTGAAGTACTCTGCCTCTGCTCTTTAGCAACTTTCCGCTTCTAGGAAAACACAAAACTCTGCACATGTTGAGGATGTAAATTGATCATATCATGTATAATCTTGTTCCTCTAAGTCCCCTGAACTACCTTTGGTCTTTATGTCCTTTGCCACAAGCATAAAAGGCCTGTTGAGATCAATCTTCTGGAAATAAGGATATTTATAAACCCATAATTCATGGATTGATGGACAATTAAGTAAAGCATGTGGTAGGTCCTTGAGCTGAGCTGCACAAAAATAGCATTTTCCCTCCACTCTAATGTTTCTCCTAATTAGATTTGCATTTGTTGGTAAGCCTTCCTTACAAGCTCTCTAAGCAAAAATTTTAACATTTTGAGGAACATTCAACTTCCATATAGTAGACCATAAAGATTTCTCAGCTGGTGCGTTAGAGGTTTCTCCCATAATTTTTGTCTCACAAGCTTTAAAGAATCGGTATGCACTTTTAACACCAAAATTTCCACTCCTTTCATGCTCCCAAATCCATTTATCAGAACACTACGAAGGACTAGGATGCAGCTTTAAAATATCTTCTACCAATTTTGGATTGAAGAGAGATCTAACTTAAGTTAAATCCCACCACTTGGTATTGCTGTCAATAAGATGGGCAACATGATTGTCCAAAGCTTCCAAGTCGACATTATTCAGCAAATTACCCCTATCCAGCTCCACTTGCAGATTTCTAACACCAGGAATCCAAGCATCTTTAAGAATATGAATTGAGTTACCATCACCAACCACCCATCTTCCTCCTTGAATAAGTAACTTTGTTGCTTCCCAAATACCCCTCCATGCAAATGAGGGATTAGCACCAAGTTTAGCCCTCAAAAATTTCCATCAGGAAAGTACTTAGCACTATAGACTTTAAAAAACATAATTTCCTTCTCTTGTAATAGCCTCCACCCTTGCTTTGTTAAAAGGGCCATGTTAAAAGTACTCAACTTCTTGAATCCCAAACCACCAAAAAACTTTGACTCACATTTTGGGCCAACTCACCCAATGTACTTTCCTCTCCTCCTTCTTTTGAACCCATCGAAACCAAGCCATCATACCCTCAAGTTCATTGCAAAGATTAAGAGGTAGCTTAAAACAACTCATTGCATAAGAAGGGATAGTCAAAGCAACAGCTTTAATAAGTACTTCCCTACCTCCTTGAGAAAACATGTTCCCTTTCCAGCTTTGTAACTTTAACCAAACTTTATGCTTAATGCTAGCAAAAGCATGATTTTTTGACTTTCCTACCATTGGAGGCAAACCCAGATACTTTTCATATTGTTGGACATGACTAGCTCCATGATTTCTTTCTGTTTCTCCCCCCTCACATTTCTGCTAAAAACCTTAGCAGTTTTATCCTTGTTGATAAGTTGACCATATGCATCTTCATATTGCAAATGATTTAGTCTTGGAGCTAGGAGAGGTGTTGGTCTTCGATGAAGGGAAGTGTTGTGAGTGGTGAAGGTGGGAGGTGGAGTGTTGAGTACATTTTTCAAATTTGTCATGGCTTGGTCAATTGAACAGTGGCCTAAATCTTCATGATTGAACCTTGGTCAAGTGCTAGAAGGTTTTCATAGGTGTAGGGGGCTGCATTCATTCAAAAATTAAAAAGAAAAATTCCCAGAGAAGCAAGCCATGGTCAACAGTTTAAGTTCTACAAAGCTGTCCAAATTTTGATTCCCTTCTTGTCCCTTTCTCTTGGTCTGATTTGAGTGAATAATTACCACCATTTAGTGGATTTCTCAAGTGGGTAAAGAGGTGGGGTTGGTTGCCAATGGATTGGGTTTGAGTAGAAAATGAAAATGAATGGGTTTGGCTGCACAAGTTTCGATCAAAGTGATTTTCATCACCATCCCATTTGCCAATCGGTTTGAAGCTCATGGAAGGGGGATTGGCCAAACATAAATCACATATTTTGAAGCACTTATAAGGGTGAATTTGGCAGAGGTGGTGGCATGTGAAGGTGACTAAAATAGGTGCATAAATGTTTTGAAAGAACAAGGGCATGCGGTTTGGACAAGACTCCATTTCCTAGGTGAAATAGTGGTGATTTAGGCTTGGCTTGTGAACTTTTTTGGGAAAAATCCTAGGTCTGATTTTAGGGGACATCATAAGAGTTGAGTGGTGCAGAAAAATTCTTTAAAAACTTGTGGAAGGGGCATAGCTTTGGTAGCTTGTTGAAGGGGTTGCATGGTTTTGCACCAAGTAGCCAATTGGTGGGTTGTGGTGGCATTGACATGTCTTTGACTCAAGTGGCATGGGCTAGGTTAACTCTAACCTTCAAGGGTTATCTAAGTGTGAGTCAAAACAAGTGTAAAAGACAAAGATTTCAGATTTAAAATCATGAAGATAAGGGTTTCAAGAAAACTATGTAAATCATGATGCTTGAGTTACTATTCATGGGTGAGATGAATAGTGATCCTTAACTCAAGTTATAAGTCTAACCATGGTTGAAAGATAACCCTAGGGGCATGTGGGGTAAGCGTGGGGAGAAAGAAAACCAATGGTATGGTATATGTGAGCCCCATTTGGAAGAATGAAATGAAATATAAGGCTTGGGCTTCAAGGGTTGGGCCTAAATGGGCCAACTATTTAATCCTTTATGTGTGGGCTTAGAAGTGAATTCTTTTATGGGCCTCATGTCAAGATTTATTGGGCCTTTCCTTCGACTCAAAAGTCCACTAGGTTGGGTCTCAACTTTGGTTCTTTCTTCAATTGGGCCAAATCCTTGAATCTTACAAAGCTGGGCCCAATAACCTTATACTTATTAGCTGGAGCCTAATATCAAATACCTAATAAGTTAGGCCCATAATATTGTGTCCAACAAGTTAGGCTTGAGCCTTAGTGTCTATCCTAAGCCTTTATATTTAAAAAGCTTGGACCCTTAATAAACCAATCTCATGGACCTTCCTAAATCCATTTAGTAATTAACCAAATCACTTAGCCCATTAATGTGAAAAACCTCCAATATGCCATGTGTCATTCTCCCATTCACCTCTTGGATCATTTCCTAAAAATTAATAAAGCACTAAAAATCTCCTAATAATTCTACTAAACTCAAAATAAACGGCCCTTTTTGCCAACTCAAGTTCCAAATTTCCTTATTCTCAATTATCACAACCCCTACTTAATAAGGGTCAAAGCTATTAGGGTTAAGTCCTAAGGTAATTTTTAAGTGGGGTGTTACAAAGCCACACTTGGTGAATAGTATAGGACACTTGGTACCAAGATGAACCATGAGATGGAAATGTGAAGGAAAATCAAGCATTGTGATCATGCCACCTAAGTCAAACACTATTCTATCCAACCATCCAATTTGTACTAAACCAAAGAGGGTTTCAACCCTAGTAAAACCCCCAAATACTTGGGATCCAATTGAAACCCCAAATGCCTTGTGGAAGCCAAAACCCTAAATGGTTTCCCAAACCCCAAATGATTACCTCAAACCCTAAAGTGTTGGTTGATTGTAGTTTAGTGTTCAACATGCTATTAACAACTCAAATTCATTTCATTACACCCTAATTCATTCTCTTATACCATTTTATTTTAATTGGGCGAAGAAAAATTAGATTTTGACTTATTAGAAACCCAAACCCCACTGAAACCCCAAATGTGGCCCATTCGGTTAAGGCCCATTAGGGCCGACGAAATTGCACTACCAAGACAAGGCTTATAGATGAAGTTTCCCCTCTACTTGCAGAGTGTCATTTCTATACCCAAGTCAGGCCCAAATAGTGGTTGATTGGAAGGCCAAGAGCCACCTCACCACCCTCCTCTCACACGGCAGCAACAACTGGAAACCATGGGTATATAAATGACTCCACATCACCCAAAAGTCACTTCCACATCTCCTCTCAACCCCCCTGCAGTATAAGTCTTTTCCATGTCCATTTCATTAGTCCTTTATCACTTTATAAACACATTCTTGGAGAGAAATCCAGAGGAACTCTCAAACAGCTTTTCTAGTCTTCCATGCTCGACTTTTTCAAAGCTTTTTTAGGTGGATTCTCATGAAGCTCTCTTCACATAAGTTGTTCATATTTCAGTATAGTTTCTATTGGTCTATTTGTGTAGATTTTCATGGAATTGTGGTGGGTCAGAAGTTTACTTAAGAATGCAAAAGGTCATTCTAGGTGATAAACTGGACAGTGCGTGATTCTTTGATTTTTTTGATGATTTCCTTGACAAGAAATTGGTCTAATATTTTATGGTTATATTTAACATACTAATATACAATTTTGATGAAGATGCGTTGCATTTTATTAGTTTTTTATAAGAGTTTTGCATAGATCTAAAAAGTTGAAAACTAGAAGTATGAAAACAATTTCTGTTTTGGGAAAGCTTAGGTCGTTTCTTATGAAAGCATGCCCCATGACTTTTATATTCACATATGTTTCTCTTATGACTTTGATCTATGTGTTAAAATGTGTTTTTGAATATTTATGGTGTTGATCATGAATATATGAAATTTTATGGATGCAAAGGTCCGGTTAGGTCTTGTATGTGAGGCTCACAGATGGATCTATGTTTTGTGCAATTTTTATCTTGTGATCTTAGGTTTGATGCTTAGATCTATTTTAGGACTTGAATATTAAGCATATGAGAGATTATTTCTTGATTATTTTCTTCACGGAAGTTTTGGATCTAATGGTTTGATCAAAAACCAAATCACATAGCACTTGGTTTTGGAGAATGGGTGCAAATTGATTATGTTGAGTATGATTTTGTGACTTTTTGTGGTTTTGGTTTAATTATTAAAAGCATGATCAAAATTCTTGAAAATAACTTTCTAACACATATCAAAATTCTAAGAACAACATATATGAATATCAAGACCATAGAACATGCTTCCATAACAAAATATCCAAACTCACTCAAAACAGAAACTAATATGTTAAACACATAGTAAGAACTCTCAATACGAAACAAACTTAAGTCCAGCTTACATGTTAATATGTTAAATATAAACCATAAAAATATCGGTCAAGATCTTTGCAAGAGCTTCATCAGAAAAATCAAAGAATCACACACTGTCCAGATTATCTCCCAGTATGATTGCATGCTTAAATAGACTTTTCACTAATCAAAACTTCATGAAAAATCACACGAAATATACCAATGGGAACTAGACTCAAAGAAACTTGAAGAAGTTTTAGTGAAAATCTACTTAGTGAAAATCTACTTAGGAAACTAGACTAAAAAATACTGTCTGAAGTCTCTCTTTGAGTTCTTTCCAAGAAAGTCTTTCGAACGTGACAAAAGCCTAAGGTGGACAACTCATATACTGCTGGAAGGGTTTAGAAGGGATGTGAGGGTGACTATTTGGTGATATGTGTTCAGACAAAACCATGAGCTACAACACAAGTTTTTGCCTTGAAGCAACCATGTGATAGGTTGGTGGTGAGTTGGCTGATTGCCCTCCCATCAACCACTAGTTGGGGCTGACATGTGCAGTGGAAGTACACTCATGGCAGTGGAGAAACTTCCTCAAAAATCATTCATAGGTGGAGCTTTTCAGTGGGCCTTAGTGGACCTAAACTGATTGGGCTTCATTTGGGATTTCAATAGGGTTTTGTCTGGGGTTTCAGTTTCTATCAAGCTCAAATCTATTTTTTCTTGGCCCAATGAAACTAATATGGTGTAAAAACATGGATAAGGGTATAAAGATATTAATTTGAATGGTTAATAACATGTGAAAGTGATTTAGTCAATTATTAAACATTAAGTTAAAATTGGCTTTAGTTAGGGTTTGGAAAACCATTTAGGGTTTTGTTTTCCACAAGGTAATTGGGGTTTCAATTGGACCCCATATTTGAAATTTCACTAGGGTTGAAACACTCTTTTGTTTGGCACAAAAATGAATGATTTGATGGAATTGTGTTTGGCTTAGGTGGCATGATCACAAGGCTTTATTTTTCCTTCATTTTCTTCACATTTCCATTTCATGATTCCTCTTGGTCCCAAGTGTTCTAAACTATTCACAAAGTGTGGCTAAGATTTTTCCATAAGTACAAATAAAACTTCTCTAGAGTTACTTGAACAATCCATATTGTGATTTGAAAACAACTGAACTACTAAGACAGAAGTTACTATTCACTCTGAAAATGGTGAAAATAACTTTGCACCATAAAATCTTAAGTACTCCTATGAAACTAGGAGTGCACCTCGTTTTGTGGATTTCGACTTCTAAGTGCCTCTAACAAATCGAAATGCATTTTTGAACAACTATTATCTGGAAAACCAAAATCGTTTGTGTGCAGTAAAATCCTAAAAATTCATTTGAGGCTAAAGGTGCAAACCATTTTTTTCATTCTCATGCTTTCAATTACCTCAAACAAATAAAATAACATTTTTGACACCAAAGTGGGTAAGAAACTGATTATGCTAATAGATTAAAATCTATGCAATTGCTCGATTTATGAGACCTTTCTAGGGTTTCCACGATATTCCTAAAGTCTAAAGAAATTCATCCACTAAACTTCTGGCAGGCTGTTACACTATTAATAGAAATTTTGTTGTTCCTTTGGATTTATGTTACTTAGTTTGGCGACCAACTACGTTTGGTTTGCCATATTTGGAATTGGGGAACAAACAATCAGGTCTGTATTTTATATTTGGAGATGAAGTGACATATGGATATTTGGAGTATTTATCAAAAGAATTTATTTACGATGTAAACCCTGGTACAACTAGCCTTAATCTTTAGGATTCCATAGTGATTTTATATCGGCCTTTCACAAACACATGCACCTTCTAGTGAACATTGCACGCCTAACCCGATTAGAACCTTGGGTGTTACTGACTGCTGGAACCCTTAGCATCATGGATCCTTGCTAGGTCCTTTTCTGAGGAAGAGGGTGCCACAACTATATTGCTCGCCTGAGACTTTATGAGTGTTGGCAAGTTAAGCACCCTTCTGGCTTGTTTTCTAGGAGAGCAATAAAGCTCACCAAGGATGTTTCATGTGCTTGACCAGGATGTGTTGACGTATTTGGTGCCTTCCAGGCTTATGTCCCATGCAAGCTACATTGCTTGCCTGGGATATTTCTAGGGCTAACTTGGTCGATGCCAGCCAGACTTTTATCCCATGCGAGCTTGTTGCTTGTTTAGGGTTTTTCGAGCAATGATACGGTCAGTGCTCGCCAGGATTTTATCCCATGTGAGCTCCTTACTCAGCCAAGATTTTCATAGCGATCTCATGCGTGTTCTAAGCAATGGACCAAGATTCCACATATTCCTAATGAATGAATGATAAAGAGAAACAGTATTGAAACTATCTATTTCAATCATGTAGTTTTGAGGTGTTATGGTGCAGGGAGCTTCCTGGCCGGAGGTGCTTGGTGCCGTGTCCACGATGGACAACATTCGAGACTATTGTTCCAATGGTTTCAACTTGCTTTGCTTTCAGGTGTTTAAATTGGGACTATTGAAGCTTTCGTTGGTGGTCATGGGGTTGCTCCTAGGCAGTGAATGGAGTTTGTTGACGGTGGCCCTAGCTCTTGTCCATGTCTGAAGTAGTCTCCAGTGGACAAGCTAGAAACCTCATGTGATTCTATTTCTCCTCTCCTACTATAACGCTTCATTGAATGCAACACCTCTTTTGCATTGAACTAGCTTTTGTTAGGTCAAGCGTCATGATGTTGTAAGAGTGATTTGTTGGTTCACACCGATGGCGCCAAATTGTTGATGCATTATTTAGACAGGGTTGAAGCCCAACAATATGGTTGAATGGCCCACGAAAATGGCTTAGGCGTTCATGCATTGCTTGGTTACTCATCCATGAAATATACAATAACCAAAGCATATAAACTGTAAATAATGAGAAATATAGATTTACATTGTTCGACATAAAAGTCTATGTCCACAAGTTATTTGGGGTTAAAATCTACTATATTGGGTGATTTTACAGTATCTCATGTCTCCCTCTCATAGCTCTCAACACAATAGAGAAGAATAGGAATTCTGTAATACCTGAATCTTACTGCGTAGACATTTATGTTATTTTTATTAATTCTTTTAAGTGAAATATTCTTTTATGTATTTTAAAATAACTATTTTTAATTATTTTATTTTAAGATGAGTACGCTTTATTTTAAAATGTGATTTATTAAAATCAATCAAGGGTATGATTTTAAGACTTTACAATATTTTTCTTAAACTCTCTAATTTTACTTATTTAGGAAATGGCCAAATTATTCTCTACCATTAGATTGGTAGGTGAAAGTAACCTTGAGGTGGATGGATCTCCACCATCTAATTGCTTCCTTGTGTTGGAAGAAGGGGACAAAGACCAAATTGCCCTTTCCCCTTCTCCAAGTCTATGGTTAAGGCAATAATCGGCCCTTCACCCAAGAAAGAGAAAACTTCATCTTCCTCTCCAAGCAACCAAGCCAACGCCACCACCCTCTCTTCTTCTCCTCTCTTCTCATCTTCAAGAAACCAAGCAACTCTCATCTCTTTCAAGCTTTGTGACTCCATAGCAAGGGAAAAAGAAAAATATTTTTCTTCGTCCTCATCAAGCTATGCGAGAACTTCCTCCATACTCAAATTCGGTTTTGATTCAAATCTTGAAACTAAAGCTTGATTTCATCTTCCAAAGGGTGAATCTTGAAGGTAATAGACTATTGGTTCATTCCCTAGTATGATTTACATGTGGGTTTCGAGTTTCACCATTTTCTTACCTATGATGTTTCGGTTTTGGGAGTAACATAGTGCCATCATTTTGTTCTTCATCTACATGGGTTTACTACTATTTGGTCATCTATCTTGCCTCTTGAAAGAAGCTAAGAGCATAAGGTAGAAACTCTAATTTGACTCATTTGTTTTTAATGTGATTTTGGAAGCGAACTAAGTTGTTTTAGCTTGTGTTTTGATGTAGTTAATTTCTTATGTTGCAAATAAATATGTATGCCCTATTTTTTGCCCAAACGGAATGGTATTATAGTTGTTTTGCTATGTATTTTCGTATATTTTGAAAATGCTATGTTGATATTAAAATTGGTTTAATCATAGGTGATGATTAAAGTGATTTTAGTTTACATATGTTGGTACCATGTGTCATATGTTGAGGTTGGTTGGTAATCTATTTTTAGGATGCTAGAGATTCGGTTTAGAGGTTTTGCTTGGGTCTTGTAATTTTATATCTTGCTTTTGAAAGATATTAACTGAGTAAAGCATAAGGTTAAGTGTTTAAAGGTTTTAAAGTTTATTAAAATGGGTAACCTTGTTATATTTTATTCTATGTTTAATTTTAATGGGATATACTAGTTAAACTATTTAATATTGCTTGTGTGATTAGATTATAGCATAGTTGGTTTAGGTATAGCAGATTAATTGTGCATGATATATTACGATATGTAAAGCTGTTCAAGTACCCCTAAGCCCATGCCATGCCACGCCTTGATGTAAAAATAGTCCATGTATGTTGTCCCTCGTTTGGTTAAATTCTACCTAACCTAAGAGTCCAAAATATTGATAAGCTAACCTTTTATAATGAGTAACCACAAGTTGATTTAAATGGCATGTTTGCTAAGCTTGTTTAGCCTACTTGATATGCATAAATATATTTTAAAGCCCATTGTTGAGAAATTTCAGATTTTATCTCCTAATGTCCATAATTGAACCAAATAGACCTTACTTGAAGCCTATGAATTATTAATTACTTTTCATGTAAGCCTTTTAAATAGCATTTCATGGACAGCTAGCATGTCTTAATATTTAAGTTATTTCTCTTGTAAGTTAAGGTGAGGAGTAGTCATTGGGGTTAATGCTAAGCATAAAAGGGGCATTAGATTGTAGTATCGTGGCTTTCTGTTTTAAATGGAGGGATAAAGAATATTGTATGAGTATTAACACGCTTATGTTATTTATTGGAATAGGACCTATATTGACGTTGGAAGTATCGAGGAGCGTAAAGGTAGTAGCTATGACCATGCTTGTTACACCAAGTTCTCTTTATGAAAGAATGTATGTCTCTCTTATTGCAAATGTTATTCTAAAGAAAATAGTAAATGAATATAGTATGTACAAGCCCTTTCTTGATAGCCCCTATTAAGCATCCTATCGATTATAATTGTGTGTGTACAAGGTAATGCATGCACGTAGGATTTAAATCATGAGATTTTCATACATGATCTCTCAAGAAACTTATTGATTATTCCTATATGTAGCATAGCATGAAAATGTATTTTGTTCATAAAAATGCACATGCATCGGATTAAGAAAGATGATGAAAATGTTTTGATTGCAAAGGAAAAGAAATGAACATCTCATGCCTTATGCTTTCAATGATGCTTTAAATGAGTTTTAAAATGTCCTTATGAACTCATGCTTCAAATGAAGGAAAGAAAGTATTTTAAAATGTCCCTATGAACTTATGTTTTAAATGACGTGAAGAAAGTATCTTAAAATGTCCCTATGAACTGATGCTTTATGGATACCATGAAAGATGATTTTAAGCTCATGCTTTTAAATAACGTTTTTCCATGGATGAACTGTTAAATGAAATTGACTGAAATAAATCAAAGAAAAAAATGATTGAATGAATGAATGTTTTAATGTATGAAAATACATAACGGCCATGGCTGAATGAAAGGGTACCAAAGGAATGGGCAGATTGCAATGTCGGGTAAGTAGTACTAGTAGTGCACCCAGTACTGCCCCCAACAGAAAAGGATTCCCAACCTGTGGCCACAAGCGAAATCCAAGTCCAAAAGAAGACCGATAACCCCAACACACGAGGCGTAATAGTATATACCGGCCAAATGAAAGTGAAACATGAAAGCATAGTTATTTCTTAAAAGATGTTTATGCATGAAAGTATTGTTTATTCCTTAAAATGTTTATGCATGAAAGCATTGTCAGATTCTCAAAATGTTTATGTATGCATGTTTTCACAAAAAAAAAAAAAAGATGCCTAGTATGTTCACTACAGTGTAAGTATTCTACTCACTTTGTGTTTATGTTTAAACGTCCAGGTAATGACGAAGAGTAGGCCTGTGCAAGAAGCCCGATGGGCCGCTCAACCCGCCCGACCCGACTGGGCCCGCCCGACAAAAGTCGGGTTCATCGGATTAAAGCTTAAAAACGGGTTCATAAAGTCGGATTCGTCGAATCCGTCGAAACCGATTTTGGACAGTCTTCTCCCATTGCGAAACCTAGCCTTCGTTGTGTTCTTCGTCGCGTACATGCATCTGCATCTCCATGAGCATCATAAGTTGATGCCAGAGACAATAGCCGTAGAGAGATTTTATGGAGATTAAACAGATCCACGGAGGGTAAGATAGAAGAAAATTATTTATCCATTTTTTGATTTGGGGAGGAGGGTAGGAGAGGGGCGTTACCATGGCTGTAAACTAGAAATACCAAGCTAATGGACATATCTTGGTCCAAAAATTTTATGGAGTGTTTTTAGCATGTGTTTATGAATGTCCATTGGGGTTTTGTTGCATGAATACAGCTTTTGATGATAGATTTCCTTAGATTTAGAAACTTGAAAACTGGAAGTGGAAACACAGTTTTTGTTTTGAGAAAGTTTGAATATTTCATGTGTTAATCTTATTCCAAAGGCTTTGATATTTTTATATGATGATCCTAAGCCTCTTATATACATGTAAGGATGTTATTTTGAAGATATTTAGTATTAGTTTTAAAGATATGATTTTTCTATGCAAGAGGATTTCAGTTAGGCCTAAGATTTGATGTTTTTGGGTTAGATCCATATTTTATTGAGTTTTAGTCATGTGATTTTAAGTTTGATGGTTGTATCTTCTTTAGGACACATTTTTAAACAATGATATGTTTTAATTTTAAGATCACATGTCTTTAAACCATGGATCAAGAGATTGATCAAAGTTAGTTGAGAGAAGAGTTTATGTTTTTGGACTAAGTGTAAAACCAAAAACTCCAAGTGTTGTTTTATGATTTTTGGTGACTTTTGTTTGATGATTTAAAGCATGGTTGATCTTATGATGATGTTATGAATATGCTAGAAGTAAGATTTGATTTTTTTTGGAATTCTTGGAGATATTTTTATTAAGGTCAAAACTTGTGATTAAAGGGTTTACTTTTTGTTAAAAAGTTTGGATCTTTTTACAAAATGTTTGGTGTTGATGATTATGTTTTTCTTAATGGATATTTTAAGTGTATTTTTAAACTTGACATAGGAAGATCTTTGTTACAAAATTTTGGTTTAATCTTGGGTTTTGAAGATGGAAGAAATTGCAACCAAAATCAAGAAAAATGACCTATGAATGTTTCGGCCATTGTGAGTTTTCCATAGTTGTGAATGGTTTTAAGTTTTTTTGAGTTGCTATTTGAAGCTAGAACAAGATTTACATAAGGAATGCAAAGTTTGGCAATTTTTGGAGTTAGGATGTGAAATCCTTAAGTTAGGGGTAAAATAGTCATTTTTCCACATGTAGAAGGTAAAATGGTCATTTTACTCTAAGTTGCCTATTTTCACATTTCTAATTGTTAGTAATTAAATTTCTAACTTTTAGAATACCTTCTTATAGTTCCTCGTGTTTCATGCTTTATTCTCGTAAAACGCGACGATCGAGTTAAGTTAGCTCTTAACTTACTATCATTTTACTGTGTATTTGTGATGGGTAAGGGAACTACAGTTTATGTTCGTATGTTGTTATATATGCCATGTCATCACATATTTATGTATTACACGAATTATTCTGTCACGAAATATTTATATGTTACACAATATATTCTGTCTCATGTTACTATCTGTTGCAAATATGTCACATTATGTATGCTATATGTTACATGTATGTCATGTCATGTAATATTCACTGTCATATGTTATGCCGTGTTATGAAATATTGTCTGTTATATATTATGCCATGTTATGAAATATTGTCTGTTACATATTATGTCATGCTATGAAATATTGTCTGTTACATTTATGTCTCAAAGTATGTCATGTCTGTCGTATTACGTTCATGTCACGTCACGTTACGAACTGTCATGTATGCCAGTTAAGTTATTCATGTCAATCACGACTCTAAGCACTGGGATGGGGTAATATCCTAGTGGAACTCCTTTGTTCATATTGAAGTGTCTAAATATGTATGAAATTCACTAGGTTGACGAAGTACAGTCAACAAGTTATGAATGGGGCCTAACTAGCTAGTCACCGGAGTGCACCAGGCACTAACGCCGATGGATCCATACATTATGTTACCTGTGTCAACAGCAAGTGTGGCACAAACAATTCATGGGGCCACAACAACTGTGGAGCATACACTATGTGAGACACAGCAATTGTGACACGTAGAATACGTGGGGCCACAACAACTGTGGAGTACGTATTAATGCACTCACAGCTGGTATAGACACATGTGATATGATGCGGTAATCGACAGGGACACACGGCTCAAGGGGATCCGTGTAGCACTCGTATGGTCATTTTATTATTTAAGTCCATTGAATAAGATTTCAAGTTCATGTATTTCACGTTCAAGTCATGTTTCACATTATGTTATGTTCAAGTTTACGTTCATGTCAAGTTTCAAGTTCATGTCAATCATGGTAACCCCATGAGATAAGAATACGCAATCATGGTAACCTCCTGATATAAGATTACTCAATCATGGTGACCCTATGAGACAATAATATATTTCAAGTTCATGTTTATGTCATGTTATGTTTAAGTTCATGTTATGTTCAAGTTCACGTTCATGTTATATCATATTCACGTGTTAGGAACATTGCATCTTATATGCCATGAACGGGGGCAGGTAACCTTGTGTTGCATGTCCCGATACTTCGGATGTCCGTTCGATCTCAAGCGGAATCTGGGGGCATAAAGCGTAATCCATTCATACTTAACAAAATAAACATCCACAATTACAGTACGAGTCTCAGAAGGCTGTAATCTCAAAACATGGGAGACCAGACTCCATATTTACATTACCAAAATACACTATTGGGCTAGTTCATCGAGTAACTCGTGTAACTTGACGACAAGGCCAGAACACTGTCAAAAAACTAAATATGGCAGCTGTAACTTCTGCGTCGCGTCTGTAGCATCTAGTCAACCTCCTTCAGTCTACTAGTGTCCACTCCCTGCTCTGATCTTGACACATCGTCTACCATTTGGGGGGAATGGTAGTTGGGATTACCAAGATGATTACAAATCTCAGCAAGTTAACAAAAAACTCTCACACAGGTTAATGATGCATGTATGGCAATAAAGGCATGAATGCACAAATCAAGTCAATAGTAAACATAACGTGACTTGACATAACATGGCATGAAATAATAAGCATAACGTGACTTGACATAACCTAGCAAGAGCTGAAATAACTTGAACTGAAACTGAAACTTAGATTGACGTGACATAAACTTGAATATAACATAACGTGAAACATGACTTGAACGTGAAATACATGAACTTGGAATCTTATTCAATAGACTTAATTAATAAAGTGACCATACAGGTGCTACACGGGTTCTCCTGAGCCGTGTGTCCTTGCCGATTACCGCATCACAACACAGGTGTCTAAACCAGCTGTGAGTGCGTTAATACATACTCCACAGTTGCTATGGTCTCACGTATTCTACGCGTCACAATCGCTATGTCTCACGTAGTCTATGCTCCATAGTTGTTGTGGCCCCATGAATTGTTTGTGCCGTACTTGTTGTGGACACACGTAAAATAAAGTGTGGCTCCATCAGCGTTAGTGCCTGACGCGCTTTGGTGACCAGCTAGTTAGGCCTCATTCGCAACTTGTTGACTGTATTTTGTCAACCCATGAAATTTCACACCTATTTAGGCCTCGTTTGTATTCGTAAACCATCTCAACCCACATCATCTCATCATTACAACTTTCTCAAATTCTCACACAAAATATAATAAACAATTCAACTTTTTCAAATTTCAAAACAACTTTCCCAAATTTCCACACAAAATATAATAAATAATTCAAGTTTTATTCTACTATTCACAAACCATCTCAACCCATCTCAACTCATCTCTGAATCCAAACCACTCCTTAGATACTCTAGCGTGAACAAATGAGTTTCACTAAGATATTACCTTATCCTAGCGCTTAGGGTCGTAATTGACATGAATAACTTAACAAGAATGTTCTCGAGATACACAAACAGTAATCAAGACGAGATTACATGAATATGAAAAGATAGAAGTCCTCACATAGCGTAATGTGACGTGAACGTAAGATGACAGTCATTAGGACTGCAACCCGACCTGAGACAATCGGGTTTGCACCCGATCCGACCCAAACATGACCATCCAAGGCGCCAACCCGAACCGATCCGACCCGAACAAACCAAAATCGGATCGAGCCCGTGCGACCCGACCTTCACCAAAGCGGGCAAAAAAAAAAAACTACGTTCTGCACATCCACATCGATTTACAAAATTTTTCTATCATCTATATCTCAAATCTGATCACAATATCAAATTATCAAGCTCAGATCCTCAATCGCAAGAAAACATCCCAAAAAACAAAAAATGAAAAGTGTAGCTTTGTAAAAGAGTTGTAGTTCTCCTCGTCGGCAATCTTCTTCATGAACACGATGCAGGCGGCGATGGCTTCACTAAAGAAAGAAAAAAGTAAGGGTAAAAAGTCAATACAAGGTATTCGGGATGAAATATTTTAGTTCAAAGAGCTAAAATTAACAAACCCTCTCACCTGATGAAAGTGGAATCCATCTTAGAGTTCCCTTGGAATTTTTCCGAAGGATAGTCCTTTATTGGTTACATTTCATCCAGATCTTTGAAAACAAAAAAAAAAAACTCAAATGCAAGGCAGCAAGAGTTTATAATATGAAAATCACATGAAATTGACACCTCGTAAATTTGTCTAAGAAAGTAGCAAAAGTCTTTCCAGTCGAAAATGGGGGTGTAGCACAAGCAACTGAAACATCGAGCATATTCTTCTTACTTTATCGACAGGAGAAAAATAAAAGCAAAAACAAAAATAAATTTATTGGGAAACAAAGAGAGAGAGAGAGAGAGAGGAAAAATATGATAACCCATTTCAGCGCTTTCTTGCTGCAAGGAGAAAAGTCCACCGCGACCCCAACTCTCCGATCACACTCCATCTTCGATCTCGACCAGTGCTTGTTCGAAAGACACAACCTGCAACTTAAGAGAGAAAGAAGCAGTAGCAGCTAGGGCTTGAGTCTTGAGAAATTAGAATTGAAGTCTGAAGATAAGTTGATATTTTTATTCGGACGGGTTGAGAGGAACATATAAAACCCGTTAATAGTTGGGTCTCCAACCCGGTTACCTAACAACCCGATAAAATTTGGGTCGGGTCACCTTAAACGGATCATCTGCACAGCCTTAACAGTCATGACATACTTTGGGACATAAATGGAAAAGACAACATTTCGTAACATGGCATAACATGTAACATGCAATAATTCGTAACATGACATAACATATAATAGACAACATTTCATAACGTGGCATAACATGTGGCAATGAATATTACGTGACATGACATACATGTCATTGAGGGCAAACATATGTGACATACTTGAAACAGATAGAAATATGAGACAAAAAATGTTGTGTAACAGATAAGTATTTCATGATAAAATAATTCATGTAATAGATAAATATGTGATGACGTGACATCGCATCGCATATATAACAATATACGAACATAAATTGTAGATCCCTTACTCATCACACATACACAGTAAATAGATAGTAAGTTAAGAGCTAACTTACCTCAATAGTCGCGTTTTACGAGAATAAAGTGCAAAATACGAGGAACTATAAGAGGGTATTCTAAAAATTAGAAATTAATTTACTAACAATTAGAAATGTGAAAAGAGACAACTTAGAGTAAAATTACCATTTTACCCTCTACTTGTGGGAAAATGACCATTTTACCCCTAACTTAAAGATTTCACAACCTAACTCCAAAAATTACCAAAATTTACAATCCTCATATAAATTTTTTCATAGACTCAAATATCAACTCAGAAAATTTTTAAATCATTCACAAATATAAAAAAACTCACTATGGCCGAAACATACATAGGTCATTTCTCTTGATTTTGGTTGCAATTCTTTCAAATTTCAAAACTCATGATTAAACTAAAATATTTCTTCTAATATACTCATAACATACTCCTAAGAATAATCATATTTTGAATCATGATCAAAAGTCATCAAAATCACAAAAATCATAATTGAACGTTTTGGTTTTTCTTCTAAATTCAAACAGATTTTTGTTTCTAATTTGTTTTGATCAACCTCTTGATCCATGACTTATAAAGATGTGATCTTCAAAACAAAACATCACATGGTTTAAAAATGTGTCCTAAAATAGGTCCAAGCTTCAAACTCAAGATCAATTGGTTAAACATCAACCAAAAGATAAATTTAGCCAAAATCATCATCACTTTGGCCTAACCAAATATCTCCTTGCATAAAATTTCATATCTTCGAAACTATCATCAAATATCTTAAAAATAACATTCTAACATGTATATAAGAGGTTTAGGATCCTTCAATAAAAATATCAACGCCATTGGTATAAGATTAAACCATAAAAGATTTAAACGTTCTAAAACCAAAAATGGTTTTTCCTCTTCGAGTTTCTATGTTTCTAGATCTAAGCAAATATTTCACCGAAACTTTTAATCATGCAACAAATACTCAACCAATAATCTTATACACATGTTAAGAGTACTCCCTAAAAATTTTGGACCAAGATCTATTCATTAGCTTGGTCAAAAACTCCAACATATAACATACTCTATAGTTTATCGCCCAAAATTACAGATCAAATGATCTCCTAATGGAATGAATAAGGTATCCACGTAAACTAGAATAAAAAATGAACAACTTTAATGAAGGAAACTTTACGAGAAAACACTTAAAAAAGCTTCGAATCAGGCATGCAAAAGAGATAAGAACAACTACCCAAGAGTGTCTTTTGTGTTCTATCAAGGAAAAGTGTAAATGAGGGCTGTTGTTCGTGGGAAGTGGACTGGAGAGCCTCTTACACAAGTTATGTAAAGTGATAGGATCGAAAGAAATATTGAGTGTTGGCCTTTTCTTCTCATTACAATAAACAAAAATTAGTCCAAGATATTTTCTCAAGGTGGAGTGTAAAAGTGAAAGAGTGAGGTGACCCTTTAGCTTTGTACTTCAAGAACCTTCTAGGCCCTTCTTTGTAAAGATCTGAACAGCCAAGTGGGGGTGCAAAACTTATCCAAATAGCAATCCTAATGTGGTCAAATTTGTGGGCCTTAATGGGCCTAAACCGAATGAGCCTAGATTTTGGGGTTTTAAGAGGGTTTGGGTTGCTATTAAGCACAAATTCAATATCACTTGACCCAATCAATTTTTCAAGGTTAACAAGGTTGGATAATGATGTTCTAACACAAATTTGAAGGATTAATAGCATGTGGAAGTAATTTAATCAAGTGATTAAACACAATGCTAGAAATCGGATTAGAAAGGGTTTGGATGCCAACTTTAAGGTTTGGGAAACCGTTTAGGGTTTCGGTTGCAACCAAGTTTTTGGGCTTTTAATTGGATTTCCACCATTTAGGGTTTCGTTAGGATTGAAACCCTCTTTGGTCTGGCACAATTTGGTTGATCAGATGAAGCAAAGTTTTGCTTTAGTGGCATGATCTCACACCTTGATTCCTTCAAGTCCATCAAACGTTCCTCATGGTGCCAAGTGCTATTCACTATGTGGCTAAGATCTTGCCAAATTTCCAAATAAAACTTCTCTAATTCAATTTGGACATTTCACACTGTGATTTTAAAAATACTATACTAGGTGCGCTTATCAAGGTTACTATTCACTCCAAAAAATGTATTAGAAACTTAGTACTGAAAAATTCTAAATATTCATATTAACCTATAATGAAAATTGTTTACCGAAATTCAACCCTGAAATGCCCCTAAAAATAATTTCACAATTTCGAACAGACATTTGGTCTAGAATTATGAAAATGGGCTATTGCGCCATAAAATCCTAAATAATCAACTGAGTCTAATGGCGTAGACCAAAACAAGTTCTGACACTTCTAACTACCTCAAATAATTAAACTCATATTTCTAGCACCATAGTGAGTGATAACACTGAATATGTTGACATACTAAAACCTGTGCAATTGGTCGATTCGTAAAAAATTATGGAGTTTTCACAAGGTTCCTAAAGTCAATAGGAATTCTATGAGTGAGTTTCTAGCGGGCTGTTACACTTGTTGCGGAGCTTGGCATACATTAGAGAGAGGATTTCAGCTTAGTTCATCCCTAAAGTCTACAGGACCTTATAACTTTTTGCTCTGATACCAAGCTTTGTAACAACCCCGCCCTGGGAAGGGTGGGATCGCTATGTACATACATGTCCCTTTTGTTTTGTTTTGTTTTTCTTTTCTTTTTCTAGGAATATGCAATCAACATGAACATGACACACGTGTACTCTAAATTTCTAATTTAATAAAAGGAGTACCTGATAGACATTCTATTCAAACATTCACCCATAAGATACTCTCAAAGTCCATCCCAACATAAAACGTCTATACATAAATATAACCCATCATCAATGCAAGGTCGAACCAACAGGAAAGACACTAAGCGCCTGCCTCTCCCTCTGCAATAATACCTTGCTCCCCAGCCATTTCGTCATTACTTGGATGTTTAAAACATAAACACAAAGTGAGTCTAATACTCAGTAAGCAGTACACCATGCCGTTAACTTACTTATCACATAATCTTTTCTTTTGAAAACATGCATACATAAACACTTGCTAATTTTTTACAATACTTTCATGCATAAATAGTTTAAGGAATAAGTCATACTTTCATGCATAAACATTTTAAGAAATGAGCAATACTTTCATGTTTCACTTTCCTTTGGCCGGTACATACTATTATGCTCTGTGTGTTTCGGTTAGCGGTCTTCCTTTAGACCTGGATTCCGCCCGTGGCCATAGGTTGGGAATCTCTTTCAATCAGGGGGCAGCATTGGGTGCACCACCAGTACTACTTACCAGATATTGCAATCTGCCCATTCTTTTGGTACCATTTTCTTTCATACGGTCTTTACGTATTTTCATACATTAAAACATTCATTTCCTTTCAGTCATTTTCTTTCTTTCATTCAGTCATTTCCTTTTCAGTTCTCTCATTTAACAATTCATTCATGGAAAGAAAACGTCATTTAAAAGCATGAGCCTAAACATCATCTTTCATGGCATTCATAAAGCATCAGTTCATAGGGACATTTTAAAACATTTTCTTCACATCATTTAAAGCATCAGTTCATAAGGACATTTTAAAACACTTTCTTCGTATCATTTAAAGCATCGCTTAAAGTGTAAGGTGTGAGCCTCACGTCTCATTTCGTATCAAAACATTTTCATCATCTTTCTTACTCCAATGCATATGCATTTTAATGAACAAGATACATTTTCATGTTATACTACATAGATGAATAATCAATAAGTTTCTTAAGAGAACATATATGAAATCTCATGATTTGAAACCTACGTGCATGCATGACCTTATACACATACACACAATTATAATCGATAAGGTGCTTAACAGGGGCTAATAAGAAAGGGCTTGTACATACTACATTCATTTACTCTTTTCTTTAGAAGAACATTCGCCATAAGAGAGAGAAGCATTCTTTCATAAAGAGAACTTGGTTTAAGAAGTATGGTCACAGCTACTTACCTCTTTACTCCTCGATACTTCCAACTTCAATATAGGTCCTATTCCAATAAATAGCATAAACGTGTTAATACTCATATAATATTTTTTCGCCCTCCCTTTAAAAAAGAAAGCCAAGATATTACAATCTAACGTCCCTTCTATGCTTAGCATTAACCCAAATGACTACTCCTCACCTCAACTTACAAGAGAAATAACTTAAATATTAAGACATGCTAGTTGTCCATGGAAAGGCTATTTTAAAAGCTTACATGAAAAGTAGTTAAGAATTCATAGGCTTCAAGCATTATCTCTTTGATTCAAGCTCACTTTGGGTTCTGGACATTAGGAGATAAAATCTGGTAATTCTCAACAGTGGGCTTTAAAATAGATTTAGACATCTTAAGTAGGTTAAACAAGCTTAGGTACCATGCCCTTTAAATCAACTTGTGGTCCCTCATTATAAAAATGTTAGTTTATCAATATTTTGGACTCTTGGGTTAGGTAGAATTTAACCAAACGAGGGACAACATAAATGGGCTATTTTTACATCAAGGCATGGCATGACATGGACTTAGGAATACTTGGACAGCTTTACATATCATAACACATCATGCACAATTAATCTCTTATATCTAAACTAACTAAGATATAACCTATTCACATAAGTAATATTTTAATTAGTTTAGATAACACCTACCATTAAAATTAAAGTAGCATAAGGTATGCAAAGTTACTCATTAAGCAAGCTTTTAAACTTTTAAACACTCAAGTTCATGCTTTATTCACTTAATACCCTTTAAAAGCAAAATATAAAATTATAGAACCAAGCAAAACCTTTAACCGAACCTCTTAGCATTCTAAAAACAGATCACCAAACAACCTCAACACAAAACACATGGTACCGACATATATACATTAAAATCACACTAATCATCACCTATGATTAAACCAAGTTTAATGACAACATAGAAAATTTCGAAATATAGGAAAACACATAGTGAAAACTACTTTAACATATTTGGTTTGGGCTAAAAAACAGAGCACCCATATTTATTAATAAGATGGTAAATTAACAACACCAAAATACAAGTTGAAACAACTTAGTGAGCTTCCAAAATCACACTAAAATCAAATGAGTCAAATTTGGGTTTTTACCTTAAATGCAGTCCCTTCCAAAACACGAAGTGGAGGACTAATTAGTGGTGTAGTCGTGTAGATGAAGTTCAAGGATGATTGCACTGTGCTAAGCCTAAAAACCAAAACACCATAGGTAGGGTAAGTAATGAAAATCGGAACCCATATGAAAATCATACTATGAAGTGAACCAAGAACTTATTACTTCCAAGATTTTCCCCCTTTTGAAGATGAAAACAAGTTTTGGTTCCAAGCTTTGAATCAAAAACCGAAGTAGGTATGGAGTCACAAGCTTGAGGGAGATAAAGTAGCTTGTTTTCTTGAAGATGAAAAGAGAGGAGAAGAATATAGGTGTTGGCGTTGGCTGGGCAGCTTGAAGAAGAAGATGAAAACTTTTTCTTTCTTTTCCTAAGTGTAGCCGATGGGTTAAGGGGGATTAAAGGGAAATTGATTTTAATTTTTTTTTTCCCTTTTGTGTTGCTTTGATCGTAAACTTGGTGGAGGGAAAAGGGCATTTTAGTCTTTGTTCCCTCCTTCCAACACAAGGAAACAATTTGGATGATGGAGATCCATCAACCTCAAGGTTATTTTTCACCTATCAATCCAATGGTACGGAATGATTGGGTCATTTCTTAAATGAATAAAATTAAAGGGTTTAAGGGAAAATATTCCAAAGTCTTAAAACTCATACCCTTGATTAATTTTAATAAATCATCTTTTAAAATAAAGCATATTAATCTTAAAATAAAATAATTAAAAATAATAAAAATATTTATCTCAAAATATTTAACTTAAATAATTAATAAAAAGACATAAAGACCTATGTAGTTGTAACACCCCGCTCCTTCTTTCTGATGTAAGTAAATTTCGAGGACGAAAATTATGTAATAGTATGCCCCTTCTTTCTAGCGACTGTGAGCCTCGTTATGCATGCTGAACCTCAATGGCGTGTTTCTAAAGATATTATGTGATTTTTAAAGTATGCCCAGTGTTTTAAATGCACTGAAAATATTTATATGGAGTATTTCCAGTATTATTGAACTAAGCTTGATTTTAAAGAAGACAATTATAATATTTTGAAGAGCTCCAAAAATATTATAATTGTTGGAAATCATTTTAATATCATTTTATTAAAATGATTTCAATTATTTAAAATATTATGGGATTTGAATTATGTTGAAAACTCTAATTAATTAAATGGTTTTATTCTTTTAAAAATATTAAATAAGACTTCATCATTTTATTAATGATGAATGAATATTATTTTTTAAACTAAATTTTAGTTTAAATAATATTCTACCTTAATTCCTCTCAGTGCTTTTAATTGAGTTAATGTTTATGCATTTTAAATCAGTATTTAAAGTCCACCGTTAGATCATCTTGTAGATCCCAAGATGAAGGGTCTAGATTAAATGCCCAAGCCCGCTCTCTTTCTTCCTCACTTTTCCCTTCCCTCTCTCTCTCCTCCCACTCCCCTAGCTTACGCCGCACGCCTCTCTCCCTCTCACCCGATTCTCTTCTCCTGCAGCCCAACGCCGCCGCACGCTGCCCGGTCTCACTGGCACCACTGGCGTCCTCTCATGCGGCGAGCTCCCACCATCGAACCCAGTCTCCACCTCACAGCCACCCTCTCCCACGCACGCCCGTAGCTCCTCACTCACGGCTTCACTGTGCACAGCCCCTAGCGTCGCCGTACACGGCTACGCTAAGCCTCCCCTTTCCTCCTCCCCTCAACCCAGCCGCCGTAGCTCCTCCCTAGGCCATGCACGAAACCCACAAGTTTCTCCCTTTCCAGTCGCAGTCTCAAGCCTCCTCTGGCCACCATCAGCCTACCCCAACCACCCATAGCCCTGATCTACCCCTCACACATGCCCTCTCTCTCACAGACTCTCCCTCCACCTCACGGCTAGATCCGCCGCCTCCAGCCACTGTGGTGCCACCCCAACACCACCACAGCTCCACCAGCAACCCCCTAAGCCCCTCCATGGCCAGCAATGACCAACCAAGCTCCCTCTCCATTTCCATGCTTTGAGACACACGAGTTCCCCTTGGAAGCCCACAGCTCCGCCGTGCTCCGCCACCCTAGCCACCATGAAACCACCCTCAGCCTCCCTTGGCCTTCCCTAGCCTAGCCCTAAGCCCAAACCGCCACTTTATGTAGTGGACAGCCACCATACATGGTGGACAGCCATTATACATGGGTTAGCCATCACGTACGACCCTTCCGACGTCATCAACTGTGACGGTCAGCGAGCAACGCACGGGTTACCCCGACAATGGTATAACCCTCTATCCCTCGTTATTTATGTTCAATGTTAGTTGGTTGGTTAGGTTGTGGACTGTGTTGTTAGTAATTGTGGAGTTCACTGTATAGTGTGGTGATGTGATGTGTTGTGTATGCGAAGTGTTGGGCATAGTTGGGAGGTGTGTTGTGTAGTGTTGTGGAATGTGTTGTAATGGTGGTGTGGT
The DNA here is from genome assembly GCF_001411555.2 of Juglans regia. NCBI lineage: Eukaryota > Viridiplantae > Streptophyta > Magnoliopsida > Fagales > Juglandaceae > Juglans > Juglans regia. The sequence goes on along the minus strand of NC_049906.1, from coordinate 18,874,191 downwards.
GTCATGTGGATTGGGAAGAGAGTACACGTAAAGTGTACTCTTGTGGCGTAGTGTGGGATAAAGAGAGTATATATAAAATATACCCTCCTGGCATAATGTGGAATGGGAAGAGTACACGTGGAGTGTACTCTGTGAGGCGTAGCATGTGTGAAGGTAGTACACATGGAATGTACTCCATGTGATGGCGGGCATGCAGTAGTGGTAATGGATCATAGCATGTATGGAGGGAGTACACATGGAGCGTACTCCATGAGGTGAAGCAACACACCGTGTGGCGTGTCGCAGAGATAAGGATAGTTGTATGGTTGATGGGCGTAGAGCGTGGTGAGTAGTGTCGGGAACTGTGGAACAGTGTCTCGAAGTAGTTACGATGTGGCCTGTAGTCTGAGGTGACGGGTGTCACCGTGTAGTTGACTTATGGCTGGGAGTATATGTGACATGATAGAACAAGTGTAAGAATGCGCAGCGGAAGCATGACTGGGGAATGTCATAAGGTGACATGGTTACTAGCAGTAGTTCTTGTGATGGGTGAGGAGTTAGTGTAGGAATGGAGTAGCAGGAATGTGACGAGATGTCAAGATGTGACAGGAGTACGTGACCGTACTCTTGATGAGTTAGGAGTTGGCGTAGAAATAACGTAGCGGGATGTCGGGTGACGTGACATGGTCAAGGTGTAGCTTAGGAGTAGTCTTGAGCTATATGATGTGACGTAAGGCGTAGTTGTGAACGGAGTCTTGTCGTGTTAAGTATTGGGATGAACTGTCAAAAGAGACTGGTAACATGAAGAGTCATGCGGGTTAAGAAAAGGTTGGTCTCGAAGTACGACACTTGTCCCTACGAGCATGTGATCAACGTGTTATATGTTGGTCTTAGGTGATAAAGGGGTAAGGTACATGTATAATCTAGTGAGACACATGCGCCGGATGGATTCACCATATGTAATGGGTAATCTGTCCTAAGCATAGTTACACGATGCTTAAGCCTCGAAGTTGGCTTAGAGCCGTGTGGCATGTATGGATGGGAATGAGGATTTAGTGTGAGCTAAGATCCATAGAGGCAGTAATGGATGCATTGTCTAGGATTGGGATGTGTGATTCTGTCAGTCAAAATCATGCGTCGAAATGTGGTTAATAAGAAGAATAAGACGAAAGTCTTAGTGTCTTAATCCTAAGGTAAATCATGGATTCACTTTAATGGATGAACACTCGAGGTATGACCTTGAGTTTGGAAGAGATAGTGACTGTAAGTAGATCTCGAAGGTTTTAGCATAGTAAAGGGCACGTAAGAGCACGGGATAAAATAAGAGTATTCCAAGTGAAGTGTAGTTCTACTTCTAGTTTAGTTGTTTATGCATTAGATAGAAAATGACGTTAAGGTTATGTGTATGCATGTAGGTTGCCATCTGACATGCACATGAACAGACTGCATGATATGAGTATAGCATGGAGTCCAGGTAAGTATTACATTAATACTCTTCTAGAGTTTTCTAAAAGACACGAAATGAAAATAAAATTCTTTTTCTTTACGATGCCTTACGAAACGACACTAAAGATGTTTTACGAAAGCATGCTAAGTATAAGTGTTCAAAGGTATACGTATGTACGGCCCTCCTTGGCAACCCCTTTTTACGCACCCAAAGTATTAATTGTACGCATGTGAATGGATGACTATACACAGTACCTATTGTATGTATTTTCCACAAAAAGAAATGTTGAACATTGTGCCTCGAGCTTTGACTGACGAGAAGAAAGTATTTTAAAATGTCCCTATGAACTAATGTTTTAAGGATGTCACGAACTGATGCTTTAAATGATGCCATGAAAGATGATATTTAAGTCCATGCTCTTAAATGAGGTTTCTCAATGAATGAATTGTTAAATGAAAATGACTGAAAAGGAAATGCCTGAAAGGGCTGAACTGAATGAAAGGACTTAACATGTAATGGATGAAAATACGTAACGGCTATATGAATGAATGAAAAGGTACCGAATGAATGGGCAGATTGCAATGCCGGGTAAGTAGTACTGGTAGTGCACCCAGTGCTGCCCCTGACTGAAAATGGATTCCCAACACGTGGCCACAGGCGGAGTCTAGGTCCAAAGGAAGACCGCTAACCCCAACACACGAGGTGTAACAGTGTGTACCGGCCAATGAAAGTGATAAGAAAGAATGTATAAATAGATGAATGCATTGCATCCTTTAATAAATGAAGGCACTGACGGGAGAAACGTTTTACGAAGAGAAAGCCCATTTTTAAAGAAAAACCCTGTCCATTGATGTTTTCAAACGAATGCACGCATGCATGTACGTATAGTATGTATGGTGTCATGAATGCATGAATGAAAACCTATGTTATTATATTTTAACTGTATGAAGTAATGCTTACAAGTCATTGACTCATTTTAGTTTTTATGTATGCCCCTCCCCCCAGAGGCACTGAATGAGCAGTACGTGTCAGGACGAACACGGCCCATGAGGAAGAGCACGAAAGTCTAGGTATGAGAGTTTAAGTGTATGAGAGGCCTTTTTATCTTAAGACTAATGTTTTCTGCTGTAAACCTCTTTTATTCTCAAAGCACATTTTATTTTATAACGTATAATCTTGCACCCTGGGTATGGAAGTAAAAAGTTTTAAATCGAACGGTAATTCCCGTCGTCATTTTCTAAAGTTATTTTATAAAAATTCTTACTACAAGGATGGGTGTTATAGTCATAGTACTCAGGTATTACAGTTTAGACATTGTGTACAAATTTCAGATTTGTGTGTGTGTGTTTTTTTTTCTTTTATATACTTCATTGTGACTTGGCTATTTACACACGATTTGAGAACCTTTTAGTGATATATATATATATATATATATATATATATATGTACATATATCGTCTTCTTTTGTCAAACACATAAGCATTCTTTATTTGATTGAATAATGGTACCTGGGGACATTGTAAAGATTGAAAAATTAGAGGAGGTAAATATAAATTTAAAAATGAATAAAAAACAAAAAAGAATATTTAAATGATGTGAAAGAAAAGATAAAATTCATGCATTGTGAATCTGCACATATGAAAAAGCATAAGTTGAAATGGATAAAATAGCTTATAATAAAGTATTTTAAATAAAATTTAGATAAGTAATTAAACTTTAAAGTGCCCCAAAGAAAGCAACCCAAATGTTGTCAAAGTGTAGCAGTTTTTTTTTAAGTAATTCATATATGTTTGGGTTGAGCAATGACTGAGTCGAGTCGATAACAAGCAAAATCCGATTGTGACTTTGATTTTATCAAAGTTCGAATCTAAATCCTGACTTTGACTTATATAAGCTTCAATCCGACTCCAACTTCAACTTATTGGATCGGAGTCGGATTTTGAATTTTTTTTCCTTCATATTTAGCCAGTTTTAAAGAAGATCTTACATATAATAGATATTTTTTGTAGACTTTCAAATTACTAGTTTATTAAAAACATTACAAAAAAGAAAAGAAACAAATTTTCAATATGGAAAAGCCAAACATATAACTCAAAATATTTCATATGCTATGCAAACATGAAAAATAAAAACAAAAACTTAAATAAATTAAAAATATACAATAGGCCCTTTAGACTATTTTTTATATACGATCATTCATAATTTCATATTAGAGTTTTAGGCATTGTTTGGGAACATAGATGATATGAGATAAGAAATATATAAATAGTAGTTAGATAATTTGCGAATAATAGTGAAACTGTTTGAGTTAGGATTTTTATGGGGTCTTGGGAGAGGAAAGAGAAAAGAGAAGTGTTATAGACACAAATGGATTACACAAAAGTAAATCTACAAAGTGATATGGTTTTATGTGATTCGTTAGATCTACTTTATAATAAAAGTAACTTTACAATCTAACGTACTACATCAAACCATGTCACTTTATGGATTTACTTTTATATATTTACTTTGTGTCTAAAGTATTTCTCAAGAGGAAAAGTTGAATAAAAAAAATTATAAAATTAAAAGAGGATTAAAATATAATTTTTTTAATATAATGTTTTTTGAATTTGTTTTATTTAGAAGTTTGGAAAAGTTGTAATGATTAAATGAAAAAGTTGAAAGTTTGAAATTTTGAAATTAAAAAATATATGTATTTGAATGATATTTAGATGTTGAGATGAGATGTGATGGTTTCAAATGTTTGTTAAACCAGACCTGGCCTTAAACTCCCAAGTCAACTAAAAGCAATAAAATGATTGTTCAACAATCTAGCCAAGGCCTAAGCTAACATCCAACGCTCCAAATAACAACTAATTACAAGTAAGACTAATCATGAGCTACCGTGGGATCCAATGGCAATGTCCATAAAATCCAATCATTCACTGTTAAAAAAACCACAAATAGAAAACACAGCCAACCACTCAAATACAAGCCAAATGTTGTATTAGAATCTTGTTGCATACTACTATATTAGAATCTAGATAATGAATTAATAGTCTTACAATATATACATTATATATGATACATAACTCACTATTAGCTAGTCAAGTTTTATCTACCCTAATATATGTAATATATGATAGTGATACCATAATGTGTAGAGTGTACATATAATTGATTAATAGTATATTAATATTATTCTTTAATAATAATCATATTGATTATCAGCCTATTAATATTCTTGAATTGAACTATATAAGTTTTAGACTTTTTATATGAATATATATATATATAATACCTATTTTTATTAAAGTCAAAGTAGGAGATCAAAGTCGAACTCAGAGTCGAATGTATAATATCAGAATCGGAATAGAGTCGATCAAACAGCAAATTTGACTCAAACATTAAATACAAAAAAGACTTTGACTCGAAGATTTGACTCCGATAGTGCATAATCATAATGGGATTTTTACACGGCCATAATATATATTAGAGCTGCTATTCATTATTCTCACACATCACTCTTATTTTTAATTTTTTATATTTTTTTTTTATTTTTTCTTCTTAAAAAAATGAATTTTTCTACTTATCATCTATACACTACACATTTGGTAAGAGAAAAAATTAAAAAATTAAGTGTGGTATGAGGATGATCATGAGTAGAACTTCTCTATAATATTGGCAAAGAGCTAGGCCCCGATGAAAACTCCGGCACAATTACTCAATTAGTATAGAAAACACCAATAAAAATGGAAAAAGGCGGAAAATTGAGATAAATTAAGAGTCGCACCCAAAGTAGCCTGCTCAATGTGATTGCTAGTTCAAATGTTTGTTTTTATTTTTTTCTCATTTTTCTTTTCATATTTTTTTAAAATATTTAAATATTTTAAAAAAAATACACCGATATACTAAAAATTATTTTCTTAATCATTACATAAAAAAATTAAATTAAATACACAAGTGGTCAAAGTGTGGAGACAAACTTGCATTTTCCATAAATTAATGGTTCAATCTGGTTTCTTTTACCAATCAAGTGCCTAGGAAATATCATTGGAAGGTTGATTAATAAGAAGGAAAATGCTAGTATGCCGCTTGAATTTATTCCTTTATTTTGACCGCTCATGTATTTTAGTTTATTTTTTTAAAAAGTTTTTTTACTTAAAGATTAATAAAGTAATTTTTAATGTATTGATGAATTTTTTATATTTTTTTAAAAATATTTAAATATATTAAAAAAATATAAAAATAAAAAAATAAAAAGTAATATTTATACTAGGCAGAATTACGCGGCAAGCAATAAGAATGCTATGGAATTCTTTTATTTGACTGTAGCAGTGAGATTCTTTGATTTGATTGTAGCGGAGGGGTTCCGTGCCAATCGAGGTTGGGATTTTAGGTTAGAAACTATCATTTTTTTTTTTTTTTGATATAAACATTACTACCTTCATTAACAACAAGAGTCAGTCGTTACAAAGTTTTTCTACAAGAATATCACTAGCTATTTCCACAGGATTATCCTCAATCCAAACATTTTCATCTCCAACAGTAAGAGCTAATCTTGCTAGTTTGTGTGCAGTGTTGTTAGCCTCTCTATACACAAACCGAACATCCCAACTCAATCTCCCATTCATAATTCTCCTCACATCATCAATGATACAACCATATTCAGCCCCTATTTCTTCCCCACTCTTAGTAGCATTCACTATTATTAAAGAGTCCCCTCCCAACACTACATCTGAAAATCCCATTTCACTACAAAATGTTACTGCCTTCCTTAAGCTCAGAGCTTCAGCTACATACGGGTTGCTGTTATGAGCAAATCTTGAGCAGAGGCAAGCAAGAATCTCCCCATTTGAGTCCCTGACAACCACTCCAATTCCCACGCATTTGTTCTTTGCATCCACGGCAGCATCCCAGTTTGCTTTTATCACTGATCCACCTGGTTTTTCCCATTTAGTCACACTCCTATCAGCATTGCTTCTCACCTGGTTTGTCTGTAGTTGGTCCTGGGCCATCTTGTATTCAGCTAGTCCCTGCATTGCAGCACAAATAATAACTTTTGAGTGATCAAATTTTTTTTCAAACAGCAGTGAGTTTCTTCTCATCCAAATCTTCCTCATGATACGAGCTACCATTTCCACTTCATCTATTTTAAGAGTAGCATTAAGCTTTCCCCACAGTTCTTCAAAGCCAAAATCTAAAACACCCAATTTATGCACTGGACTATTACCTTCAGACCACACATCTGAGGCAGCTGGGTAGCTCCACACGGCATGCATTATTGATTCAGGTTCCCTCTCACATATTGGACAATTATCAAACTCGATGATCTGTTTTTTGTACAGATTTTGTTTTGTAGGCAACAAGTTTTGGACTATCATTAGGGGTGTAACTAGTTCGGTCTAGTTTTGGACTAAATTTAAGACCGAACTAGTATGTATCGGTTTTACATTTCTCAAAACCGATTACGTTCTGGTTACTCTCCTAAACCGGTACCTCCAGTTTTTGGTCTGGTCTGGTCCCATTTTCTGATTTTTTTAAAATGTAAAAAATATATAACAAAGTGTTACTTTTTATGATAAAATGTTATTAATAATTTAATATATATATATATTATGTTTAAAGCATATGATCAATTAAATTTTCATTTTTAAGATTAAAATTTTATTTTATAAATTATAATAACATTATCTTATATAAAAATATATTAATAACATATGATCAAATAAATTACAAATGTTCATATTTAAGATTAATATTTTATGTTATAATTTATAAATTATAATATGAAATTATTTCATATATGATATATAATTATATATATTATATATACAAATTTAATATATAATTATATATTATATATAAAATTTATATATAAATATTTTTATAATATATAAAATTAATTTATATATATATTTTTTCAACCGGTCCAGTTCTTTCTGGTCTGGTCCCGAAAACTACGGAATCGAAACCGGACCAGATCCGGCCGGTTTTCATGATATAGGAACTGGTTCTGAACCAACTGGTCCGGACCGATTTTCTGATTTGCTGGTTTAAATTTACACCAATAACTATCATCATGAAATTCACTTTCTTTGTCTCTAATAAAGGAGTGTTAACTTTGGTCATTTGGGAAAGTAGTCATGTAGATAAATGTGAATGGTCTGGCCAATCTAAAGTTTTCAGCGAATATGGCCTCGTTCACTTTCATAAAATTTTTAATCTTATCTCATCTCATCTCATTTAATTATTATAATTTTTTTTAATTTTCACACAAAATAAAATAAATAATTCAATTTTTTCAAATTTCAAAACAAAAATTATATTAAAAAATTATATTCTAATAATATTTTATTCAACTTTCAACTTTTATCTCAACTCATCTCATCTGAGAAAACAAACGAGGCCTAAGAATCATGGAAGACTGTCTCGGCGCATAATCCTCCTTTGTTTACACCAATGAGATAAGATGAGATAAAAGTTGAAAGTTATATAAAATATTATTAGAATATAATTTTTTTTAATTATATTTTTGTTTTGAGATTTGAAAAAGTTGAATTACTTATTGTATTTTGTGTGGGAGTTTGAGAAATGAGAAATTCTATTTGCAGTCCCCAAGTGGGGATTGCGTGTGTAGACCCATTTATCTTTTCATTAAATGAGAAAAAGCACCATTTTGGGAGGGATACTATTGTAATTTTTAAAAGTTTTTAAAGACAAAACTGTTCAATTTTGTATGAGCAGTCCCTATTCGGGGACTGTACATAGACTAACTCTTTTTTTTTTCTTTTATAGGAAAATAACTTCCTTGCAAATAGGCATAAAAGGCCTTAAGAGTGCTTACAAGAAAGAACATCAATGTAAACAACATTATCAATAAAATAAGGAACTCCATGCCACCACAATTGCATATCAAAAATGGACCAAGCATGCCTTGCTAGGTGGTGAGCTACTGCATTAGCCATACGGAAACCATGTTGGATCTTACATTGCGTGCATATGAGCATAAGTCTTCTGATTTCAGCAATCACTGTTCTCATAGTTGAACAAGGCTCGACAACACTGTTTATCTCCTGCACTAAATGAAAGCAATCACTTTCATTAAGTAAATTATGAATACCAGTCTGAAAACATAATTGCAAACCTCTCAAAACTGCCATAGCCTCCACATTTTCTGAAAACATTACGAAGTATAGCTCCGATTCCAGTTTTATTGCAATCAAAGAAAAATGCCCCATCTACATTTAGCTTAAACAAGTTTGGTGGAGGTGGACTCTAGGGCTGCAACCCGACCAACTCGGTTTGTGTTTGGACCCGACCCGAAGACAAACCAAATCGGTCTGGACCGACTCGACCCGAGATTGGAAGCACGCAAAGGATAAATTACAAATCAGCTACAGAACAAAAGGGCCTTGCCCTCGATGACGACGAGTCACTTACTGATCCCTCCCCCCGCCGGTTGAGATGAGGTGCCCCCTCCATCATTATTAGCCGCCACCTTCGGTGACTTCATCTACCATGCTCTCCTAAAAAAAGCCCACCGTTCCGATTTACTCATCTGATCCGGTTTCTCCATCCTCCTATGACTCTTCCCTCTGCTACTCCCTTCCCTGCCTGTTCTGTATCCCACCTCAAAGTCCCTCCCCTTGGCAAGAATACCATACTCGTGGCCCGGTTTAGTTTCAGGTTCATTATCTGTTTCGTCATCTCCACCGGCAACCTCAATGTGAATCGTTCTATGTTCTAACTTCTCTCCCGGTTGGATCAACTAGTGACCCGTCGAGTGTGAACGTGGAAATGGGAACATCCAGGTGGACCAACGGCTCGACCTTGACCCCCGGATCCAATTCCGATTTAGTGTTTGCTTTACGCCTATAACCACCATTTCTTTGGGTACTCTTTGTGCTCGTTCTGTTTCTGCACTTGATGATTCGACGGCGAAAGATTTTGGTCTCTCATACGCATTCAGAACCACCCACAAACCCCATCCATATTCAAAGAAGAAGAAAGCAGAGAGAAGCTCTTCATTTCAGCGGAGTGAGAACGGTGTAGACGGTTTCAGTGGGTTCGACCCGCAAGTTACTTCAACCCGTTTTCTCGGGTCGGGTCGAGTCGGGTCTTACGGACTGACCGGGTCTGAACCTTTTCTACACAGCCCTAGTGGACTCCACCGATAATTCAAATTCTTGACAGTAGCTTGTTGTTGAAGACCTGTAGGCAGAATACCCTTCAAGGAAAGAGCATAGCTTAAAACTTGTTGAGGAGGCTGAATAATACTTTCATAAATCATCTTATTCCTTCTATTCTAGAACCCCCCATGCCATGAGGATGAAGTCTATTAAACTTTCAGCAGACTCTGTAGAATTAATCTCCACAATAATAAGCATAAAAGATCTGAAGGATTCCACTTTCTGTAAAGCAACAAATTTGTTCACCCAAATTTGATTTATAGTTGGACAAAAGCATAGAGCATGGGCTAAATCTTCCATCCTTTGATGATAGAAATAGCAAGAGCCATCCACTATTACCCTTTTTCTCTGAAGGTTAGACTTTGTGGGAAGAATCTCTTTGCATGCCCTCCAGGCAAAAATTCAACTTTGTGGGGAAATTTTAGTTTCCACAAATCCTTCCAAAACTTCTTATTAGAGGCCCCAGATGATGTCTATCATGTATTTGTGGTAACTAACTGTAACACCCCGCTCCTGCCTTATTACGTACGCTTCTTCTTTCTAACGTAAGAAAACTTCGAGGGCGGAAATTAGGCAACAGTCTGCCCTTCTATCTAGCGACTGCAAGCTTCGTCATGCGTGGCGAACCCCGATGGCGTGTTTCAAAAGATATTAGGTGACTTCTAAGGCACGCCCAGTGTTTTAAATGTAATGGAAATATTTATAAGGAGTATTTCCAGGGTTATTGAACTAAACTTGATTCTAAATACGACAATTATATTATTTTGAAGAGCTCCAAAAATATTATAATTGTCGGAAATCATTTTAATATTAAATATTAAAATTATTTCAGTTATTTAAAATATTATGAGATTTAAATTATGTTGAAAACTTGAATTAATTAAATGGTTTTATCCTTTAAATATATTAAATAAGACTTCATCATTTTATTAATGATGAAGGAATATTATTTTATAAACTAAAGTTAGTTTAAATAATATTCTACCTTAATTCCTCTAAATGCTTTGAATTAAGCTAACTTTTATGCATTTTAAATCAGTATTTGAGGTCCATCGTTAGATCGTTGCGTAGATCCCAAGAAGAAGGGACTGGATTAAATACCCAGCCCCTCTTCCTTCTCCCTCACTTTTCCCCCAACTCCCTCTCTCTCCTTCCTCTCTCTCTCTCGGCTTGCACTGCGTGACACCCCCATGCCCAAACTGTTCCACCCCACAGCCCGGTGCAGCCATGCGCTAGTAGGTCTCACCTCTGCCACCATCGGCACCACCTCACTCAGGCGAGCCTCCCCACACCAGTCTCACTCTCTCATGCTCTCTCTTCCTCTCCCTCAGCAGTGCACTGCCTGAATGGGCTTCACGTTGCTACATTGCCGAGCGCCGTCCTCCGGCGCCACCACCTACACGGCAGCTTCCCCTCCCACCGGCCATCATCCTCTATCAAGCTCAACCTCCACCTCACAGCCACCTTCCTCCCATGCACGTACGTGGCCTCCTCCATGCACGGGTTCACTATGCATGTCCCTAGCGCCTCTGTGCGTGACCACCTTCCACCAAACACCACCACGAGCTCCTCCTGGTCTCTCCTTCCTCCTCCACGTGACCTGAGGCCCATAGCCTCCCTCCATCGCACGGGCTTCTCCCCTCTCCAACGCACGGGTTCTCCTCCTTCCACCACCGTACGCCGCCACCCACGGCGTGTGACTGCCATCTCCAGCCTCCTCCAGCCACCACCGACATATCCCGACCACCCATGGCCCCGATCTGCCACCCATGCATGCACACTCTCCCTCACTCTCACACGGACTCTCCCTCCTTCCCAAGCTCGATCCGCCACTGTGGCGGCACTCCAGCGCCACCACGAGCTCCACCAGCAACCCCTAAGTCCCTCCATGTCTAGCCACAACTGGCCAAGCCTTCCCCTTATAATTCCATGGCTCCACCATACTCCGCCACCCCAGCCGCCATGAAGACCACCAGCAGCCTCCCTTGACTTCCCTTGGTCTAACCCTAAGCCCGAACCCCCACTTTATGTGGTGGGTAGCCATTGCACGTGATGGACAGCCACTACGCGTGGCTGACCGCCACTGTACAAGGCTAGATTCATCATGTTATGCTCCTTGCCACCATCACAAGGCCACCACGAGCCCTTCTGATGGGAACCAAAGTGGGTCTAAACTTAAAGATCATTTGCATGTTCCAGATGGGCTAATTATAAGATTACGAGCTAAGAAGATCAAGGAAGCAATGCAGTGATTAGTGCAATCCAATTTGGACGAGTCTAGCAAGAGCCAAATATTCAAGATGGGTTTGAAAGAAGGAGATCCTATGATCATCCACGTGATACAAGTTATGGAAGATTGCAACATAAATTATGTCTTATTTCTTATGAACTAGGGTTTTTGGGAAGGCTTTGTATTTTGGCCAATGGCTTTTTGGAAAGTTACTTTTTAGGAACTAGGGTTTAATGAGGTACTGTAGCGAGTTACTGTAGCCGTGGTACTGTAGTTGTGGCACTATTCATCCAGGGGTAGTTTTGTAATAAAGGGCTTTATTTTGGCTAGGGTTTTAATTAGGTTTAGATTTAAATACTCTTTGTAGCGTCATTTTAATAAGTTTATGAAATTTGATGAATTTATTCATTGTAAGTTGAGTTTTACTCATCTTGTTCTTAATTGAACTTTTGAACTTATCAAAGTTAAATCACAACCTTTGTGGCATTCCTCCTTTGTAATCTGGGTTCTTGAAACGGGTTCTTCAACGGGTCTGGATTTTAATATAATCTAGGTTCTTGGAATGAGTTCTAATCGGGTTTAGGTTCTCCATCCATTAACTTGATTTTGGCTTTCTTGGGGAGTTTTCAAATTGATTGTGGGTTCAAGGGATTTCATTCCCACGGGTTCATATCACCTTTCAAGACCACACTTAGCTATCGAAATGCCCAAACATCCACTGTACGTGGGTTAGCCGCCATGTACGACCCTTCGGCATCATCGGATGTGACGATCAGCGAGCAACGCATGGGTTATCCCGTCGATGGTATAACCCTCTATCCTTCGTTATTTATGTTAGATGTTGATTAGTTTATTAGGTTGTGAATTGTGCTATTAGTATTGTGGAGTTCGTTGTGTTGTATGGAGATGTGATGTGCTGTGTATGTGAAGTGTTGGGCATATCTGTGTAGTGCGCTATGAAGCGTTGGGCATAGTTGAGAAGTGTGCTGTGAAGTGTTGTGGACTATGCTGTGTAGTGTGGTTGTGGAGTATGTACTGTATTGGTGACGTGGCATGTGGAATGAGAGCAGTACATACTGAGTGTACTCTGTGTATGTGGCGTAGTGTGGGATAAGGAGAGTATATGTAAAATATAACCTTCTAGCGTATTGTGGAATGGGAAGAGTACATGTGGACTGTACTCTGTGTGGCATAACGTGTGTGAAGGGAGTACACGTGGAGTGTACTCCATGTGGTGGAATGATGCACCATTTGGCGGGTATGTCATAATGGTGATGTGGCGTAACGTGTATGAAGGGAGTACAAGTGGAGTGTACTCCATGTGGTGGAATGATGCACCATATGGCGGGTATGCCAAAGTGGTGATGTGGCGTAACATGTGTGAAGGGAGTACTATGTGGTGCATATGCCATAATGGTGATGGGTCGTAGTGTGTGAAAAGGTAGTATATGTGGAGTGTGCTCCATGAGGCAGCGACACTCCATGTGGCGTGTCGTAGAGATAAGGATGGTTGTGTGATTGATGGGCGTGGAACGTGATGAGTAGTGTCGGGAACTGTGGAACAATGTCCCGAAGTAGTTATGGCATAACCTGTAGTCTGAGGTGACAAGTGTCACAGTGATGGACTTATGGCTAAGAGTATGGGTGAAGTAGCAGAATAAGTATAAGAGTACGTAGCGGAAGCATGACTGGGGAATGTCTTGAAATGACATGGTTACCAGCAATCATACTTATGATGGGTGAACAATCAGTGTAAGAATGGCATAACTGGAACGTAACAAGATGTCACGATGTGATGGGAGTACGTGAGGAAGTGTACTCACGATGAGTTAGGAGTTGACGTAGCAGGATGTTGGGTAACAAGACAAGGTCACGGTGTAGCTTGGGAGTAGTCTCGAGCTATATGACGTGACATAAGGCGTAGTTGTGAATGGAGTCTTGTCGCGTTAAGTGTTGGGATGAACTGTCAAAAGGGACGGGTAGCATGAAGAGTCATGCTAGCCAGGTTAAGAGAAGGTTGGTATCGAAGTATGGTGCTTGTTTACACAAGCAGGTGATCAACGTATTATATGTTGATCTTAGGTGATAAAGGGTAAGGTACATGTATAACATGGTGAGACACGTGTCGGACAGATTCACCATATGTAATGGGTAATCCGTCCTGATCATAGTTGCACGGTGCTTAAGCCTCAGAGTTGGCTTAGAACAGTGTGGCTTGTATGGATGGAAATGAGGATTAGTATGGGCTAAGGTGCATGAAGCTAGTGACGGGTGTATTGTTTAAGGATGGGATGCGTGACTTAATCGGTTTGAGTCATACGTCGGAATGTGGTTAGTAAGAAGAGTAAGACAAAGGTCTTAGTGTCTTAATCCTAAGGTGAATCACTGGTTCACTTTAGAGATAAGCACTTGAGGCAAGAGCGTCAAATTGAGAAGAGGTAGTGACTGTAAGCGGTCCTCGAAGATGTTAGCATAGTAAAGGGTACGTAAGAGCATAGGATAGAATGAGAGTGTTCCAAGTGAAGTGTAGTTCTATTTCTTAGTTTAAGTTGCTTATGCATTAGATAGAGAATGACGTTAAGGTTATGTGTATGCATGTAGGTTGCCATCTGACTCGTACATGAATGGACTGCATGATATGCAAGTAGCATGGAGTCTAGGTAAGTGTTATGTTCATACTCTTCTAGAGTTTTCTAAAACATAAAGAAACGAAAATGAAACGCTTTTCCTTTACGATGCTTTACAAAATGATGCGAAAAACATTTTATGAAAGAAAATGCTAATTGTTCAAAGGTATACGTATGTATGGCCCCTCCTTGGCGGCCCCTTTTTACGCACCCAAAGTATTAATTGTATGCATGTGAATGGATGACTATATGTTGTATCTATTGTAGGTATTTTCTAAGAAAATCCATGAACTGAAGAAAATGCATAAAAGACATGAAAACGGATGCTTTTATGGATCCTACGAACCGATGCTTTCATGTACACCATGAGGTGATGCTTATGGATGCCATGAAAGACGACGTTTAAGGTGATGCATGAATGAACTGTTAAATGAAGGATAGAGCTGAAATGAACTGAAAGTTTAAGCCCATGCCTTAAATGATGTTTTTCCATGAACTAAACTGTTAAATGAAAATTACTGTAAGAAAGGACTGAACGAATGAATGCTTTAATGTATGAAGATACGTAATGGCCACATGAATAAATGCAAAGGGTACCAATGAATGGACAGATTGCAATGTCGGGTAAGTAGTACTCGAAGTGCATCCAGTGCTGCCCCTGACTGAAAAGGGATTCCCAACCTGTAGCCACGGGCGGAGTCCAGGTCCAAAGGAAGACCGCTAACCCCAACATACGGGGCGTAATAGTGTGTACTGGCTTATGAAAGTGATAAGAACGAATGCATGAATGCATGAACGAACGAATGCGTGAATGCACACACTCTTGAAGAAATGAAGGCACTGACGAGGGACACGTTTACAAAAAGAAAGCCCCTTTTTAAAAAGAAAAATCACGTCCAGTGATATTTTCAAACGAACGCACGTATGCATGTATGCATGTACGTATAGTATGTATGAGAATGCATGAATGAAAAACTATGTTGTTATATTTTAACTATATGAAGTCATGCTTACAAGTTATCGACTCATTTTAGTTTTTATGCATGTCCCTCCCCCATAAGAACTGAATGATCAGGACGGACACGACCCGTAGGGAAGAGCACAGAAGTCTAAGCATGAGTTTTAATTGTACGAGGGACCTTTTTATTGTAATATTGATGTCTTCCACTGTAAACCTCTTTTATTCTAAAAGCACATTTTATATTATAAACGTAGAGTCTTGCACCCTGGGTATGCAAGTGAAAAGTTTTAAATCAAATGGTAATTCTCGTCTTCCTTTCTAAAAACATTTTATAAAAAGTCTCACCACAAGGACGAGCATTATATTAACCCCTTGAAAAACCTATATGCACTTCAAACACTGAAAACAACACTCCTTTCATGCTCCCAAATCCACTTGTCTGGCTCATTAGAAAAAGTGGGTTGAATCCTCAACACTGCCTCAGCAATTTTTGGATTGAAGAGAGTCCTGATCTTAAACATATTCTAATTCCACCAATGTGTATTGTAGTCAATTAAAGAAGAAACTTGATCATCCAATTTAGCTAGAGCATTATTGTACTAGTTGCTATTAACAGATGCTTCCTTACTTAGTTCTCAAAAGTTAGGAATCCAATGGTCCTTCAGGATATGGATACTTCTACCATTACCCACACTCCATCTCCCTCTTTTGATTAACAGATTCTTAGCCTCTCATATCCCTCTCCAAGCAAAAGTGGGTGAACTACCAAGAAGGTCCTCAAATAGAGTAGAATTAGAGAAGTACATGTCATTGTAAACCTTTTAGAACAAGACATCCTTGTACTGCAGTAGCCTCCAACTTTGTTTAGCTAGCATAGCCATATTGAAGGTGTAACACCCCATTCCCGTAGGTTAGGAGTGTCACGTGTTTTTCATAAAATAAACCCAGCAAGAGATCTCATATTTAATAACATGAATTTAGCATTTATTTCATAAAAAGATTTGTCTAATAAAAATGTCTTCCAAAAATATTAAATGGATAAACTAAATAAAATCTTTATCATGAAAGCAAATTTTATTTTAGAAAGTTTGAAATTAAAACGACTGCTCCTTCTAATGCTAGCCATCCTGCTCGTATTTATCATCCTCACCTAGATGGTTAAAAATATGAAATAAACTAAAATGAATCGAAGACTCAGTAAGAAATCCATCACAACGTAAACACAAGAAATATATGATTTTTCATTAAATTTTTTCATGCTGAGAGCTTCAAAATTCATGATTGTTTATTCTGATGCTTCTACTATGCATGATTGATTTATCTAAATTAACTGACTGATCTGATTGGCCAACACACTTAACCCTGTGTGCGAGGTTGTGCACAGGCCCCACGTCCTGCTGCAGCATGGGGAGTCACTGATAGTATTCTGGCATACTATGGTGGACCACACTTAAGTCTGTGGCTTGCACATCCATCCTAAAACTGCATTGGTCACTGCATTTGAATGACCATCTGATTAACTAATCTAATCTTATCTTGCACTTGAACTTAAGATAGCTTACGTATCTTATGCACATGAGATGCATGACATAATACATATGTAATTATAATTTCTGAATTTGAACATGATGCGGAATGACATGATCGTATGCTATGATGGATGACATGTTTGCATAATCATGACATGCGAGATACATAAACATTGGCTATCAAGACTTGGCTATAATAATAATTTATCTAAGTTGACATGTAATGATCCTAATTTATAAAGATAGACTTAATAGTATAATATAAAAAATATTCTTGTAAACTATTACTATAGTTTAATAATAATTTAATACTTGATAATATAATTCACCCTCAAGTATTTTCTATAAACAAAAAAAAATTATGGGCTGACACATTTATTTAATAAAAACCAAACCTATGTAAAACATATTAAAAGGGTTTTCTATAAATAAATACAACTTCGCTCAGTAACACACCTATCCAAATTTAAAAAAAAAAAAAATCGTTTAACATAATCCAACTCCAATTAAAAATCAACTCCAATACAAAATCAACGCGAAAACAGGCCGAAAGCATACTGCCATGGCTTGCTTCCCAAGGGCAACAACGTAAAAGCATTAAAACAAAGGGTCTTCAATATGCTTTACGTAAGGAGCTATATAGGAATAGATTAAAGGGCAATCTTGTAATAATAGAAAACTTGCATGCACTCTTTGGAAAAGTTTGATGTAACACCCCTCTCCCCAACATTTTTAGAGTTTTTGGGGAGCCAATGTGCTACTAAACTTGAACTTGAAAACTTTTTTTTTTAACAACGTGCCAGATGCAAAAGATTCCATAAATAAAATAAACTTTAATAATTACTTAAAATCCAAAATGGTGTCTACAGAAGCACTTATTTAAAAAAAATATGAAAGTCTCATGTGCTTATCAAAATAATTTATTTAAACCTTAAACTATAAAACTAATCATAACATAATTTGTCTAAGCCTCTGCCTCGCCTTCTCGGGTTAAGTCCTATCCTGTAGTTTCATCCTCATAAATATCATCACATGGGGTAGTTTAAAACATAAAAATATACAAAAATGAGTCGAATACTCAATAAGCAACATATCATACAGTAAACATAATAAATATAAGGTTTCTTGAAAAACGTGCATAGTTATAAATACATACGTAAATAATATGAACATGAACTTATCTTTCACTTATCATAGGCCGATACCCAGTGTTGACCCCTGTGAGTTAGGGTTAGCGAATCTAAGTAGATTCCGATTCCGCCCATAGCTGCGGGTTGTGAAATCCATACATAAGGAAAACGTATTGGGTGCACTACCAGCATGTACGACCTGACAATGCAATATTCTCATAACATAGGTACTATCTTCATATCATAACATAGGTCGTTACATATCTTATTATTCATACTTCATCATAATCATACTTGCATACTTGTCATATCATAGATTTCAAAGGAAATCGCATGCATACTTTTCATATCATATCAAAGATTTCAAATGAAATCGCATTCTTTCATAACATGCCATGATACATGACTCCTTACATAAAATCATGAATTTTCATAAATAATTTAATGCATAAATTTTCACATAAAATCATGCATAGCTTTTCATAAATTATTTTAACGCATAACTCTGACATAAAATCATGACTTTTCATAAATGTTTTGATACATAACTCCTTTCATAAAATCGTAAATAACTTAATACATAATTCTTCACATAAAATCATGAATTTTCATAAGTTTATCATGTCTTGGGTACGTAAAAAGGGGCTTCCAATTGAGGGTGTACATGTATAATATTTTTATAAAATACATGTCGTTTATCATACATACGTGTAAGGGTATGATCATGCTACTTACCTTGTAGTGAGAATCCAATATTTTCGAGATGCGACTAATTACCTATAAAATACACGAAACTTATGTAAATCTCCAATTTAGCGAGTACTTCGTAATAAAAGCTTGAGATATTAAGAAAAATCTATATTTTCCTGAAACCTGAAGTCTAAAATATTGCCACTCTCCAATTATTCTACCTTTCGCATAATTTTTCAATTTATCAGATGATTAACTTTAAAAAATACCATCAAGCCATAACATCTTATTTATCCCCATTTTCATCATCAACATGTCACTAGAAAATAATACCCCTCTAAAGAATTTCTCGTCACCCAACATCTGTTTTCTATCGGCTTTTACTATAGGACTCATCATACTAATAAATAGACCCTTTTGCTAACACTAATTGAACATGGGTATTCTTGTCATTTATGTTAACGCATTACATAATAATGGTACATGGTATATAAAATCTATACGGGAATAACCTTACTCGAGAGGTAGTGGCAATGGAACTTTGGTCGTGATCTTCTGGTGGGGATGAGCAACGATTGGAAATGGGAGGGGGCGTGGTGGTGCTTCACGGCGGCTCAAGTCTGGAGAGATAGAGAGAAATCGAAGCTTGAGAGAGGGAGTCTAACGTGAGGAACACCTGGAGTTTGGCTGAGAGGTATAGAGAGAGAGTCACTGAGGAGAGGAAGAGGACGTGCGGAGTGGCTTTCAGCTTGGTTGTGAGCATTTACCGTGGCTTACAGTGGGCTTGGGTGCAGTTGGGTGGCTCAAGGTGGGGATCGTACACTTTGTTTTTGGTGAGGAAAAATAAAGGCTTTTGGTGGTGGTGCAAGGAGGTTTGCAGTGTTGGTGTTGGGCGGTGCTAAGGCAGCATGGGGGTGGTTCCTGGTTGCTGGCTAAGGTCCTCACTCCGTGGGTCTGGTGCCACAACGTTGTAGGGCAAAGTGATTGCATGAAGGCTACGGTCGGTGAGGCACAGCTTAGTTTCGGTTTTTGCTTGGCTTCGGGGTGGCGAGGCTGCAGGAAGTGTGTGGTGGTTGCTGTGTGGGTGGTTTACTGGACAGACTGAGGGGAGGTGGTGGAGGTTGTTTTTCCTGGACGTGTGTTGCGGGTGACTTGGACATGGGCTTTGAGAGAGGAAGGGGTGGTGGGTGGTTGTTCACGCTGGAAATATTGGCTCGGGTTGCCTATATATATAGACCAACGAAACGCCCTAGTGATGAAGAAAAAAAGATGTACATGCATGGAAGTGGAACTAAATTTCGTGCGTGGTTGAAATTCATAGAAGGAAATCCAGTAGCTAGGAATTTTATTATGAAAAGGAGAGCAAAATGAGTCTAACACTCACGAGCTTGGAGTTTTTTAAAATAATAATAATAATAATGGAGTCTTAACTCTAGGTTCAAATAAATAAAACCTATCCAATAAATTCTTTTATGGGCTTTAACTGATTTATTGAGCCTAATAAAAAACATCCATAATTTATCCCTAATAATATTGGATCGGGTGGTTACATTTGAAAACCAAAACAATGAAGATTAGAGACAGTGGCTTACGGGAGGGGAAAGCACCGTGGGACAAAGGAACTCCAAAACTCACCGAGAGAAGGAGACATGGCAGAGCTGGGTGAGGTGGAAGGTGGCGATTGAGCGGGGGAGCACGAGAGGGAGAAAGTGACGCCAGGCGACGACCGTTATAGGTGGTCAGACAGTGATTGACGGTGGCAAGGCGAGATGGAGGAGACATGGGTTCAAGCATGTGGGCTCTGTTTCAGTGGTCTTTCGGAGTGGCCGCGTTCGTTGCAGCTCCCATTACATGGAGATGCTCTATTTTTGTGGTATGAAACAGAGGCTACGTCGATATCCCTTGGGCTGATTTGGTGGTCCTGGTAGTTGGCTACTGTGAAGGAGTAAGGTAACTCACATTGGAGTCATGACAGTGTGTAGCGAAGATGGCAAGAGTCCTCCACGGCTTGAGTGCATGCCACCTGATCATTGGAAAGAGTTGGGGCTCTTCTTCTCCACTCGATTTGATGGGAGGTTGAGCGACAACTGAATAGCTTGAAGAAGATTAACATAGACTGGGTCTAAATATATATATATATATATATATATATAAACAGTGGTGGCTGAAGCGAGGTAGTTCACAGGGAGGTCATGCATTACGGGCTGAACGTGGGTAAAAATAGGAGTCATGTAGGGTTTTTCCTTAGCATGAGTACGTCGGTTGCAAGAAGAAAAATGTTTAGATTCAAACCGAGATATGCGGCTTAAAACAGTTGCAAAATATGAAATGAATAAGAAAAGAAATACTATGACAGAAAGAGACGTATAAAAGTTTATATATGAAATAAGAACGTTCGAGAAAAAAGGCATGAAAGATGATGGAAGGTCTCAAAATATTTAAGCTAAATAAGAAAGGTTATTATTAAAATAAATATTAATAATTATAATAAAAATAATAGCTATAATAAACAACTTATTAATGTCATAAGACCCGATGAAAATGATAATACTAGTAATAACAATAAGAGGATTATACAATAATATGAGAAATCAAAATATTAAAATATTCACATTTAATCTCTAAAAAATCTGGGTTGGGTTGTTATAGAAGGTTTCCAAGTCTTTGAACCCTAAACCTCCAATAGCTTTAGATTTGCACATGGTATGCCAGCTAACCCAATGGACCTTTCTTTCCTCCTTCTGTCCCCACCAGTAACTTGCCATCATTCCCTTAAGGTCAACACATAACTCATGAGGGAGTTTGAAACAACTCATGACATAAGATGGAATAGCTAAAGCCACTGCTTTTAGCAACACCTCCCTTCCCCCTTGAGAAAATATATTGCCTTTCCAACCTTGTAGTTTCAACCATACTTTGTGCCTAATCTCAGCAAATGCACATCTTTGATTTACCAATCAATGGTGGTAAGCCTAGGTACTTGTCATAGTGTTGTACTTGTGAATTACCCCACAGTTCCATAATAGCTCTCTTGTTAGCAACCTCAGTATTCTAACAAAACACCGAGGCAATTTTGTCTTGGTTAATCAGCTGACCTGAAGAATATATGTTTTCAAGAGCTCAAGTAATTTGTGATTAATCTCAACATTAGCAATACAGAAAATGAGGCTATCATCTGCAAATGGCAGATGGTTAAGCCTTGGGGCCCCTCGACAGACTTTTATTCCAGGGATTGAGTTTGAAACAACTGCTCTCGTAAGCAAACCAATTAAACTTTCGGTGCACATCAGAAACAGATAAGGAGAAATGGGATCTACTGGTGTCAAGCCTATAGAAGGAATAATATGTCCAGAAGGTGCTCCATTAGTAAGAACTGAAAATGAGGCACTTTAAACACATTTCATAACAAGTTTGATTAACTTTTCATGGAAACCAAGCTTAAACATTATTGCTTCAAGAAAGGGTCATTTCACCCAATCATAAGCTTTACTCATGTCCATCTTTAGAGATATATTGTAACGCCCTGTCCTCGTGCTAGGACTTTTTAGAAAATTATTTTAGAAAAAAGAGACAGTAGTTACTGACTCATTTAAAACTTTTGCTTCCATACCCAGGGTGCAAAACTCTAAGTTATAAAATAAAATGTGCTTTGAAAATAAAAGAGATTTACAGCAAAAAACATCAATCTTAAAATAAAAAGGTCTCTCATACAATTAAAACTCTCATGCCTAGACTTTTGTGCTCTTCCCCTTGGGCCGTGTTTGTCCTGACGCGATCTGCTCATTTAGTTCCTATTGGGGGAGGAGCATTCATAAAAACTAAAATGAGTCAAATACTCAGTAAGCATTATTTCATATAGTTACAATATACTAACATAGATTTTCATTCATGCATTCATAATTCCATACATACTATAGATACATAAGACATACATTCATTTTGAAAACATCACTAGGTGGGATTTTTCTTGAAAATGGGTTTTCTTTTCTTAAAACATTTCTCTCACCAGTGCTTTCATTTCTTAAAGAATTAAATGCATTCATACATTCTTTCTTATCACTTTCCTTTGGTCAATACACACTGTTACGTCTCGTGTGTTAGGGTTAGCGGTCTTCCTTTGGACTTGGATTCCGCCCAACAAGTTGGGAATCCCTTTCAATCAAGGGGCAGCACTGGGTGTACTATCAGTACTACCTACCCGGCATTGCAATCTACCAAATCCTTTGGTACCATCATTCATTCAGTCATGGCCGTTACATATTTTCATGCATTAAAGCATTCATTTCCTTTCAGTCATTTCTTTCTTTCATTCATTTCAGTCCTTTCCTTTTCAGTTCTTTTCATTTATCAATGCTTTCATGGAAAAATGTAATTTAAAAGCATGAGCTTAAATATCATCTTTCATGGCATCCATAAAGCATCAGTTCATAGGGACTTTAAAAATATTTTTTTTCACATCATTTAAAGCATCACTTAAAGTATAAGGAATAAGCCTCACATCTTATTTCATGAAAATACATACAATACATACTACGTATAGTCATCCATTCACATGCATACACTTAATAATTGGGTTGCATAAAAAAGGGCTACCAAGAAGGGCCATTACATACATATACATTTGAACACTTATACTTAGCATGCTTTCATTAAACATCCTTTCATTTCATTTCGTAAAACATCGTAAAGGAAAATCATTTCATTTTCATTTCATATCATTTTAGAAAACTCTAGAAGAGTATGAACATGATATTTACCTTAACTCCATGCTAATTTTATATCATGCAATCCATTTATGCGGGTGTTAGATGACAACCTACATGCATACACATAACCTTAGCGTCATTCTCTATCTAGTGCATAAGCAGATAAACTTAAAATAGAACTACACTTCACTTGAAACACTCTCCTTCTATCCCTGGGCTCTTATGTGCCATTTACTATGTTAAAACCTCCAGGGATCCACTTACGGTCACTACCTCTTTCCAAACTCGACATTCTGCTTAGAGAGCTTTCCCACTAGAGTGAACCTCATGATTCACCTTAGGGTTAAGACAGTAAGACCTTCATCTTATTCTTCTTATTAACCTCATCCCGATGCATGACTCAGACTGACTAAGTCACGCATCCCCATCTTAGACAATACACACATCATTTTCTACATTCGAGCTTACGCTTTCTGGTCATCATCATCATTCTCATCCATGCATATCACACGACTCTAAGCCAACTCTAAGATTCAAACATCGTGTACCCATGCTCAAGACAGATTACACATTACATATGGTAAATTCGTCCGGCACATATGTCTCACTAGATTACACATGTACCCTATCTCCTTATGACTTAAGATCAATATATAACACGTTGGTCACCTGCTTGTGTAAACAAGCCCATATTCCAATACCAACATTCTCTTAACCTGGCTAACATGACTCTTCATACTATCCGTTCCTTTTGACAGTTCATCCCAACACTTAACACGACAAGACTTCATTCATAACTACACCTTACATCATGTCATATAGCTCAAGACTAAGCTCAAGACTACTCTCAAGCTACACTGCGACCTTGTCACGTCACCTGACATTTCGTTACGTCATTTCTACGCCAACTCCTAACTCATCATGAGTACGGTCCCTCACGTACTCCTATCACATCATGACATCTCGTCACGTTCCCGCTACGTCACTCTTACACTAATTCCTCACTCATCACAAGCACGACTTCTTGTTTAACTATGTCACTTCGTAACATTCCCCCATCATGCTTTCACTACGCCACTGTTATACTATTCTGTCACTTCACACCTACAACAGCCATAACACTGTTGCACGGTGACACCCATCACTAGGACTTCCAGTCACATCATAGCTACATCGAGACACTATTCTACAATTCCCGACACTCCATATCACACTTCACACTTCACACTTCTCAACTATGCAACCATTTAACATTTCGTGACATGCCATATGGCACATCACAACTTTACCCGATGGAGTACACGCCTCCCAATCCAAACTACATTACATAAAGTACACTCCACGTGTACTCTTTTCACATCACACTACGTCAGCACTACTACGACGCATGCCACATGGTACATCATTCCACCACATAGAGTACACTCCACGTGTACTCCCTTCACATTACGCTACATCATACAGAGTACACTCCATGTGTACTCTTCTCATTCCACACTACGCCAGGAGGGTATATTTCACATATACTCTCATTATCCCACACTACACCACAAGAGCACACTTTACGTGTACTCTCTTCCAATCCACCAAGTTACATCACCCGTGCGTGTGAACCCGTGCGTTGCTCGTTGTCCGGCATGGCCAGTGGCATTGAAAGCCACTAGCTTGGGCGATAGTAGTCACTACCGTGACCTTACAACGGGACTATCTTGGGGACCAGATCTAGGATTTTGGCTACTAGATCTAGCTTGTGCGAGGGTGGCAAACATGGTGGGGAGTCCGTGGGTGGCAGTTAAGGTCGTGTACAATAGCGGTTAGCCACGTACAGTGGCTGTCCACCGTGTATGGTGGATGTTTGGGCGTTTGGATAGCTAGGTGTGGTCTTGGAAGGGCTCATGGTGGCCTTGTGGGGGTGATGAGGGGCGGAACACGGCAGATCTAGCCATGTACAGTGCATCCGAGAGGGTGAGGATGCGTGTGAAGGCTAGGGGTGGCTGGGGACTATGGCCAAGCATGGAGAGAGAGAGGAGAAATGGGGATGAGAGGGAGATGCCATGGGCTAGGTCCGTGAGAGGTGGTCGCCTGTGTGAGGTGGTAGAGGTGTGGTGCTTCAGTGGTGGCCGACGGTGGCGCTAGCAGCAACGAGAGGGAGAAACTGCAAGGAGAGGGGACTGTTTTGGGGCATGGTTGTTGCGGGGAGAGAGAGAGAGAGAGAGAGAGAGAGAGAGAGAGAGAGAGAGAGGCTCAGAGGCTCATGGTGGCTGGGTCTGGCAGAGGAGGAGGAGGCCGGTGAGGTGGAGCTGATGCCTGTGATGTTGTTGTAGGTGGTTGTGCGCGGTGGCTGGACTGTTGAAGGAGAAAATCGGGTAAGGGAGGGGGACGTGCGGCGTGAAAGGGAGGGAAGAGGGAAAGTGAGGGAGAAAGAGAGGGAGCTAGGGTTTTAATCCCAACCCTTCATTTTGGGATCTTCAAAACGATCTAACGGTGGGCTTTAAATACTGATTTGAAAATGCGTAAACATTAACCCTAAAAGCATTGAGATGAATTAAGATAAAATATTGGGTTAATTACACTTTGCCCCCTCCAACTATCACCAAATTCACAATGTGCCCCCGAAACTATTGATTGCATCAAAGTGGACCCTCTTACTTTTATAACGTCCCAATCCCCCCCTTCCGTCTACGATGAGAGTTAAATCAAACAGAAAACTCACCCACGTGCTTCTCACATGCTAATCCTTCAATGCAAAGACAAAATCACCCCTCACTCCATCGGTTTCCATTTCCCCAAACTGAACTTCATATTCAAAAATCCCCAAATCCAAAATTCGAAAACCCTAACTCGGAAACCAGTGACCATCGATCGATTGTTGTTCGCATTGGTGTTCGTTCGTCTTCGCACCAATCTTAGTGACTTGATAAAATATTTCCGTTCATCTTCATCGAGTTGGTATCTGTCTTCTTCGCGCAGTGGGTGTCGCAAAGGTGAGTCCATCTCAAAATGACTCCATCTTTGTCTTCATCGAATTTGTATATTTTTCGTGTAAAACTGAGTAATTTGGAATGTCAAAGTGTACTATTTTTTATTATGTCCCCCTCCAATATTGCACATAGGTGGGTCCAATGTTGTATGCTTCCTAATATGACGCTAGTGCATTGCTGAGTGGCGTTAGTTGTCCCAGTTTGAGAACACAATAACATAAGTGTGTTGTTGTTATCTTTATTGTCGGGTTGTGACAAAGGGACCATAGAGGTGGTCTCTTGCATAGGAAAATGACCAAATTTATCCGTTTGGTCCAATAGTTTACTTTTGTTTACTTTATGGTTGGTCTAATAATTGACTACGGTCCATGACTAATTTAATAGACAATATTTTGTAGGATGGCTACGAGGAATTTGTTATTTCAAGTCCATCATGGTGGGATAATTGATAGGCGGCAAAATGGGGAATATGTTGGGGGTAAGACTGATGTGTACCATGAACCATATGATGAGGATCAGCTATCATGGATTGAGATACAGACGATTATGGCCAAGTATGGTTACCATCCAGGTGACCTAGTCTACTATAGACACCCTAGCTTAGGGATGCACAATGGTCTTAAATTGCTTACATCTGACCATGATGTGCTGTCTATGGTGGCTGCGCTTCAGGATCAACAAGTGGCTCATTTGTATCTTGTATCTCATTCTCAAACTTCAGTGCACCAGTCTTCTTTGCATGATCATCATGTCGAGGAGGATGTGAGTGAGGATGAGGAGGAAGCAGAAGCACGTCGCCTTGGACTTAATGATCCATTTTGGAAAGAAGTGTTGAGTAGTGAGGATGAGTTGTATGACATTGATGTCGATACAGTGGGAACATCGAGGTCAAAGCCTGCACAACCAAGGAGTAAAGGTGTTGAGTCTCAAGTGACAGTTGATGATAAAGAGCCACAATCTTCCTCAGATGCTGAGGATGAGGAGGATGAAAGGAGGAATCAAGACAGAAGTGGTCCAAGGTGGCCAGAGGAGGATGACATAGGTATAAAATACTCTTCTATTTTCTTGTTTATTATTTTAGTGTTCATTTTTCAGAACTTGCTAAACAGTGCTTGCTTTAACAATTAGCAGGTAATTGTTCTGATATGACACCAAGTGACGTCCTTCAATCTCCTATCCATAGTGGTGACGAATGACATCATGATTTTAAGTTTCCCAAGTTTCAAGCTGTTGACTTGGAGAAGCCAAAAATATCTGTTGGAATGAAGTTTGGATCTACAGCACAGTTTAGAGAGACAATAAGGAGGTTGAACCTAAATATAGGTAAATCGATAAAATTTGCAAAGAATGATGGGGATAGGGTTACTGTTGTCTGCAATACCCCTAAATGTCCTTACCGGGTTTATGGGTCTTGGATTAGAGGGCAACAAACTTTCCAGATAAAGTCTATGAACCCAAGACATGATTGTAGTAGGAGTTATAAGAACCTCATTGTCACATCATCTTGGATTGCAGATAAGATGATGCCACTGTTTATAAGCCAACCTAATGTGCCTATCAAAGCACTTGTTGATGAGATTAAGAGAAAGTGGGGAGTGGAAGTTCCTAAAATGAAGTTGTATCGTGCTCGAGCGAAGGCTCAATTTACCATATTTGGCAGCCATATAGAACAGTATGCCAAGGTATGGGACTATTGTGAGACCCTGAAACAAAGGAACCAAGGTAGTTGTTTGTTAGTTAGGGTGGAACGAATAGCTCCTGAGTTACCTCCTATTTTTCAAAAGATGTACGTAGGATTGGCAGCCTGTAGAAAGAGTTTTAAGGCTGGTTGTAGACCATTGATTGGTTTGGACGGTTGTTTCTTAAAAGGACCATTTAAGGGGCAGCTCCTATGTGCTGTTGGTAGGGATGCAAATGATAACATGTACCCAATTGCAATGGCCATTGTGGAGGCAGAGTTAAAGGATAGTTGGGGATGGTTTATTGAGACACTTATATCCGATCTTGGACAGCAACCTGAAGGCGGGTGGACATTTATCAGTGACAGACAAAAGGTAATTTTATAAATATTTCAATATATTCTATTAACTAAAACTTATTAAATGAGCCACTCATTGAATATTTTTTGTAGGGTTTAAAACCAGCAATGGAGGAGTTGGTGCCTTACAATGACAGCCGTATTTGTGTCAGGCATTTATATGCCAATTTTCGAGATGCTGGCCACAGGGGTGTGGCTTTAAAGGAGAAATTGTGGCAGGCAGCTACAGCATACACAAAGAGGGACTTTGAGAGAGCTATGGAGGAACTGAAAGCCCTCAGTCAGCCTGCATATGACTACCTAAAGGTTATAGACCCATCACAATGGTCTAGAGCATGGTTTAACACATTTTCAAAGTCTGACTTGGTAGTGAATAATCTTAGTGAATGTTTCAACGCGTATATTCTGCAAGCACGTGATAAGCCAATTGTGACTATGGTGGAGACCATACGGAAGAAACTGATGGGACGATATCAGTTGAAAAGGGAAGCAATTAGTAAATGGGAGAATACAATCACGCCTCGGATAGTTGCAAAGCTTGAACTTATGCATGATTTGTCCATCTATTGTACTCCAACGTATGCAGGATGTGGTCAGTTTGAAGTTAACAATGCTGGTAGGCAATATGTGGTTGATTTGAAAAAGAGGACCTGTTCATGTTTGAGATGGGACATCACAGGTATTCCATGCCCGCATGCATACACATGTATTGTGTATTCTGACCAAGATCCCAAGGGATATGTGCATCATTACTATAGTGTGGAGATATGGAGGGCAGCATACGAGCCTTTAATTTACCCTATGCCAAGTGAGGATCAGTGGCTCACTACCACATACGAGAAGCCCACTGCTCCTGAGATTAGGAAACAACCCGGGAGGCCAAAGAAACATCGAAGAAGAAATGAGGACGATCGACAAGGAGCAAACAAGTTGAGGAAAACTGGTGTGCATATGACCTGTTCGAGATGTAATCAAGTTGGTCACAACAAAAGAAAATGTCCGCGTGGGAACGCAGGCACACCCTCATTCACTTCTGCAGCAGAATTTCAAGCTCCTTCATTTCCAGATGAACAAGTTAGTGGCTACTTCTTCCTTATTTACTATACGGTATTCATTTACATATTGCTTGAAAATATTGAGAATGTTAATTTACATTTAAATGTGGTACTAGGTCATTTCACAACCTCCAATGTCAGAGCCTTCACAGCCAACAACCCAATCTATGCAAACTGGGAACGCTCCACCTTCGTCGCTTTCACAGGCAACATGGCAAACAAGTCCAACAGTGCAAACTCCCTTGTCAGAGACTTCGCAGGCAGGCCAAAGTAATCAACTGCAAGTCAATATGGGTCGTGTAAAGATGTTGGCCAAACGACCACCCAGGAGGCGGTCTGCAAGACTTGGAGGCCACCACTCACAGACTAGTACACGTAGACCTGTGTTTGTGGACTTAGACGTTGATACAAGCAATCCAGCACAAGGAAGACTGTGTTCTTGGGGCAATCCTGGAAGGGGAGGCATGCAATTCAGAGTTGGTCAACTGCCACCCAACACCCAAGTGCCTCCTGCCAAGGCTAATGTATCAGTGCAAAAAGGGAAGAATGTAGAGTCATCTTCACGTGTGGAGAGGATGAACGAAGATAAAAAGGGGAAACAGAAGCGACCAAATTGGCAATATTTACTTGCTGTTGTAATGGTGTAGTTAGGGCTTAATGACATTACTGTTATTGGAAAACTTTTGTTGTAATGGTCTAGGGTGACATTATTAGAGTGACATTATTTGTTGGCAATATTGACTTGCTATTCCAATTGAGGGATTTTGATATGTAGGGTGATATTATTATTAATCATTATCAACACAATAAGTTGTTGTCACAAAATTCACTTCATAACCAAATTACATACAACAAGTGATGTTCAATACAACAATTAAATTCAAAACAACAACCACAGTCAATACACATCCAAAAAATTACATTAACCAATCCTACGCTATCATCAAGTAATGACGACCTTCATCAGCATAATGAGACATTTTCATGTAGATAACAGCAACAACTAGAACAATTACAATGACACTACACCATGTGCAATTATTGTATTTCTTGTGCAAATATTTAGATTTTTCCTTCTCCTCATACAAAAACTGTTGGATATGTTTCATGTGCTCCCTCTCCATCACTAACTTAGCCTCCAATTCCGTAGATTTTTCCTTCAACTTATTGCATAACTCTTGGATATGCTCCATACGCTCCCTCTCCATCACTAAGTTAGCTTCCAATTCGGATTTCTCAATCTTGAACTCACGACTCCGTATCCGGAGTCTATCTCGTAGCTGGCCAACCACATCTCCGCAAGTGGAGCAATGGTCATCATCTACCCAATAAAAAAATGTACAAAACCTGTCTCCACTCCCATGTTGACAACCAGGAGTCCAATATGGGCATCTCCAGAACTTTCTTTTGTAATTATCATCCGTAGTTGACACTCTTAGACGTGCTCGTAGATTGCAACGGCAAAATGGGCCATCTAGTGGTGCTTTACCACCCCAGCTTGTGCTAGATGAACCAGTAGACATCTTTCACAACCTGCTGAAATATGTCAGGATTATGAGTGTAGAAATGAAACAGTTAAAAGAGAGGTTGAGGAGCCAAAAAATTTCTACTCTATAGACTTGAATCAATATTATTCTTTACAGACTACTGTAGCTTTATACAAAAGGAGAAAAGAATCTTAACAAACTAAACTAGAACATTATCTAAGCATGGTATCGAATCAATATCATGGCAATTAAATTGGAACATTGTTGAGTTACAATGTACAATCATTTATAGCATTCTTGAGCTACAATAAACTCGAATCATTTTTTCACCTTATAACGTACAGTCATTTATAGCATTCTTGAACTACATCAAGGCGGGAGATTTGTTATCAATATTAACAATCACTGAGGTACCTGCGATGGAGAATGCAATTTGAATGAGAGCTCTACAAAAAAACTCCTCTGCAATGGAGTCACTGACAGCTTGAAGGGGACGCCGACGTCGTGGTCGGCAGCTCACACCGTGGTCGGCAGCTTTGTTAGGGTTCGTCGTTGCCCACCTTCTTTGCAGTCGACCCCAGATTATTTCTCCATCGCTCCTAATGGCTTCAAGACAGACGTTCTTCACTTTGAAACAAAACTATTTTTCGGCATTAATAAAACGAGTTGTTTTGGCCATGGATTTGGAGATTTTTGAATATGAAGTTCAGTTTGGAGAAATGAAAACCGATGGAGTGAGGGGTGATTTTGTCTTTGCAATGAAGGATTAGCATGTGAGAAGCACGTGGGTGAGTTTTCCGTTTGATTTAACTCTCATCGCAGACAGAAGGGGGGGATTGGGACGTTATAAAAGTAAGAGGGTCCACTTTGATACAATCAATAGTTTCGGGGGCACATTGTGAATTTGGTGATAGTTGGAGGGGGCAAAGTGTAATTAACCCTAAAATATTATTTAAACTAAACTTTAGTTTATAAAATAATATTCTTTCATCATCAATAAAATGATAAAGTCTTGTTTAATATCTTTAAGAGAATAAAACCATCTAATTAATTAGAATTTTCAACATAATTTAAATCTCATAATATTTTAAATAATTAAAATTATTTAGATAAAATGATTTTCCGCAATTATAATATTTTTAGAGCTCTTCAAAAATATTATAATTGTCTTATTTAAAATCAGGTTTAGTTCAATAACACTGGAAATACCCCATACAAATATTTTCAAGGCATTTAAAATATTTGAGTGCTATAAAACACTGGCGTACTTTAAAAATCAACCGATATATTTAAAAACCGTCTTCAATATTTAAAATGCGTAGATGAGACTCGTGACCAATCGAGTAGGGGTGGGCAGTGGGGCCCCACCCCCCGCCCCCCGCTACCCTGCCCCATTCGCCCCGCCCCCTCATGGAAAACCCCATGCGGGGGGGCTGGGGCGAGGGGCGGATTGACCCCAGCGGGGCTTCGCCCCTGCCCCCGTTCCGCACTCCTCCCATTTTTAATGTAAAAATTTATAATTTATAATATTTATATAAGTAATTATATAAATATATTGTATATAAATATATACAATTTGTTAAAAACTTAAATTCAACTTCAAGTTAATGGACAGTAAGTCTCACATTACTTAACTATCACTATTGTATTGCATTGACCTCCTATATAATGGTTGGCCTAGGAGGCTAAGACAATCCAAAATATAACTTTAATGAGTTTGTATTTTTTTTAATATATAAATTTCAATTTATACTTTAAATTATATTATAATTTGAGTTTAAAAATATTCTTAGATTAAAAAAATTTTTAAACAATGGGTTGAGTCGGGAGCGGGGTGGGGTGCGGTTTCTACCCCACCCCCAGTAGCGAGGTTGGGGGCCCCACCCCTGCCTCCCGGAGGCGGGGGACAGGGTATGAAACCCCTCCACCCGCATGGGAGGCGCCCCCCGCCCCGCACCATGCAGGTAGCACCCTTACAATCAAGAGAGAAAGGAGCGGGTGTTACACATATAACCCTTCTTACCCTTCTTTTTCCTTTTTCAAAAATGATGAACCTAATAGGCTACAAGGACATTATCCGAGATCAATCTACCAAGTAAGAAGGTAGATTGATTTTCTGAGATAAAAGCAGGTAAGACATATTTGATCCTATTAGCAATGACTTTAGATATCAGCTTGTATAGTACATTATAGATGTTAATAGGGCTAAAGTCATTGACTTTAATAGGATTCTTACTCTTGGGAACCATGGTAATATAAGAATGGTTAACAGCTTGTGGGAATTTACCAGAGTTTAGAGCATGAAGGACAATAGTAGATATAGAATTACCAATTTGAGGCCAATACTATTGAAAGAATAAAGGAGGCATTCCATCAGATCCTGGGGCCTTCGAGAGGTGCATTTCTTTCAAAGCTCTATTAACTTCATCCATAGAATATGGTTTAATAAGGTATGTATTCATCTCCACTGTGATTTTGCTGTCAATGTTATCAAGCACATGAGGTACATTTCGAGTACTTGCAAAGGAAAACAAAGAAGTGAAATGGTTAATGATAAGGTTATCACAGTGGACGATCGTCTACAAGGGGATGCCATAGTTCCTACATCTAGACCCACATCTAGTCCTGGTGGAGCTACTTCCACCCCTGCACCCACATTTAGAGCAGCTACTTCTTGTGCAAGTAGTCGAGTCCCAATAGATGTAGAAGAAGAGGATATGCTTAATGAGGAGGAGATGATGCATATTGATATCATGGACATGGGAACATTTCACTAAAATTTTCGACGGTCGTAACCCACACGCAAGATGTCACCACTATGAGAAACTTTATGATTGTTATTCGAAGAAACAAGGCACCTCTGTTTTAATAGCACATCTTAATAGTTGCTAGTGGTATAAGATACACAAGGGGTTGGTGGGTATTGATCAGACCAAGCTCAGTTACGAAACTTCTACCACTTATGGTACACAGTTTAAGAAACTGCCAATCCCTCAATACAGTGAGAAGATGTTGAGGGATCTGCTTGCAGAGCTGATCACATGTGATGAAATTCCTTTTACCATAGTTGACAAAAAAGGTTTCCATAAATTTGTGCACACTCTTGAGTTACGTTTTTCCATGCCTTCACGGTATACGGTGATGCGAGATTGTTTGAAGAGGCATACCAAGGAGAAGGAGGAGATGAAGGAGATGTTTATTACCACTAACCAAAGAGTGTCATTTATGACTAATAAATGAACGTCCATACAGAATGTCAGCTAAATATGTATCATATCCCAATTTATTGACAGTGATTGGACATTAAACAACGGATTATTGGTTTCAAAGAAATTGTTGAACACAATGGTTCATCCATTAGAGCGAAAATGGATGATTGTATAAAAGATTGGGGGATCAAAAAAGTACTTTGTATCACAGTTGACAATGCTCGTACAAATGATACTGCAAGTGATTGGTTCAAACAGAATACGACGGTAAAAGAGGATATCATTCGCGAGCACAAGTTTATCCTTGTTTGATGTTCTGCTCATATCATCAACCTCATAGTCACTGAGAGGTTGAAGGAGGTTGATGATTCCATTACCAAAGTCTGCAACCTTGTGAGATATGTGAGGGCTTCCCCCAAAGTCTTGCCAAATTTAAGGCAATAGCCGAACAACTTGAGATCCGAACATCTAGTATATTGAGTTTGGATGTTCCATTACCAATAAGCATTTGAGTGGATGGAGGTCGAAGATGGAGGCTTGAGGTATGCTTTGCTGAAGTTAGTAGGGGGAGAAGGGGGCTCAGTGCGCCAGACACATTTGATTGACCAATATGAGATATTTTGTTCAATTTTTAAAATTATTTTATGAAATAAATCTACGGATATCTTGTACCAAATACTATTGCGAACATGTACTTCGACGAGCTCTCGGGATTTTATGATCACTTGCAACAGTGATGTGTTAACACTGCGGATTGTTGAATGATATGGTCATGAGGATGAAATACAAATATAATAAATATTGGGGGAATGTTGAAAAGATAAATAGATTATTATTTGTGGTTGCGATCTTTAACCCCTAATATAAGTTGGTTATTATAGAATTTTGGATTAGGGACGTCCTCGGGGATGAGAAGGCTGATGAGTTTATTAGAGAGCTGAAAAGTGATATTGACAACTTATATAGCCATTACAACAATAGTGGTCAGTCTTCAACTGAAGGTGGTAGCTCTTTATGCCTGACTGGCTCAACATCTTCTTTAGATAATACACATACATAGAGTTCATCTGTTTTGATGTGACGGTATCATCCAATTCGTGCATCGAGGAATACTTCGCAGTGTAGGTCTGAGGTTGAGTATTATTTTATAGGAGATGTCGAGACACCAACTAATGCATTTGATTTTAACGTGGTGGAAGGTTAATTCCACCAAGTTTCTAGTCCTTTCTTGAATAGCTTGGGATGTGCTAGCCATTCCTATCAATACGGTTGCCTTCGAGTCGGCGTTTAGCATCGGAGGTCGCGTGTTGGACGTTTATTGGAGTTCATTGGCTCCGACCACCATGGAGGCCCTCGTTTGCACACAAAACTGGATAAGTGAAACTACAATTGGACTAGATACTGTTGATGCCAAGAGCTGTAGGTTTGCATTGGGTAACTTTATGCTTTTAAATGATTATTTACATATTTTTAATGTTTAACTTATAATTTTTATGATTTTGTAGACCTAGTTGTGAACTTTACAATAAAATTGGATGACTAAAATAGTCGCACCGTAAGATGGAGATCCCCCTTTATTGGTGAGAAATGAAATACCATTAGCTTACTTGCTTATTTGTTTTTTTTTTTTTTTTTGTCATAATGTTTATTCTTATTACGGTTGTACAAGTGGTGTATTGTCTAACTTTTTTTAATTTCTAAAACAATGGAGGATGCTTGGAAGAGGCTAATGGTGCTAATAGATTTTTTGTTTTTTCACAAAATTGGAAGAGGCTATTGACAATTTATAATCACTAATTTAATATTTTTTGTTTTATTCCGATACAATATTACATTTTAAATTGGTTGAGAACTTTGGTGAAGTTGGATATGATTGGTTGTGATTGTGGTGGACGAGTGGTTGTTTGGTGGTAATTGTGATTGTAGTAGTGGTGGTTGACAGGTTGTGAACTTGTGATTGTGGCGGTTGTTATTTTGCTGGTTGTTTGGTGGTTCTTGTTCTTTCTTCTTTTTTTTTTAGCATTGTGTTTATGATTGTTCATCACTACATGTTTTGGAAGTTTTGTAATTATCATGTAATTTACTCACTGCATTGTGATTGTGTTTGTGTTGGTAATTTTATTTTATTTTTTTTTCATTTCTTGAAACAGGTATTTCGAAAATTGGACCCCAAACTCAGATTGGGGCCAATTGGGCCTTGGAGGCTATGGCCCTGCAGCTCAATCCAGTTCAAGTTCTAAATTCCGATCGAAACTCCGACTCCTATCAAGTCAGAGTAGGAGTCGAAGCTTGGAGGTGGACTTTTCGATTTTGTCAGAATCAGAACCCATCCCTAATATACGGATAAGTAAGAATGATGCACGAATTATCTGGTTTTGAAACTTAACGGCTTGATAGCAATTTTTTTTCATTTTTCAAGGAAAGAAACAAAAAAAAAAAAAAACTTAATAGACATTACTATAAAGCATTGGAAGGGAAAAAAGGAAGGAAGAGGAGAGAGATGGATCAGCAGCACCTCCCCGCTGAGGTTGGCGAAAGGAAGAAGCGGCTGTTATTGGGCTGTTAGAGAGAGAAAGAGGAGAGGTAGAGGGGCCGTTTATCAAGTGTAACTGTGTAGGGATTGAATGCACATATTTGATGGCACAAAAAATGGGTGACGTGGGCAATTGCTTACTGCACAAACTTGGATACTTTTCCAGCATGTCATTTCTCATAAAATCTTGTTCTTGAAATATATAGAAAAAACATTCCACTGCCGAATATTTTTGTAAAAATTATGTGTACATAGATTATGTCTATTTCATTTGTATTAATAAAATTATTCTTATTAAAAAAAAAAAAAAAGAGTTAATTTGCAAATCAATGGAAAATCCTATATATGCGCAATGTTATCCATTCATAGACTCACGCCAAGATTAAGAAAAATAAAAATCCATTTCTAGGTAGGTGCACGCAATATCCCTTTTCACCCACCTGAGCCAACTCGCTGTCATCCCAAAAGAAAGAATAGATCATGCATGCAGTGGAATTGTCCTTGGATTATCAAACTTCCAGTTGACAACAGAATCCACATGAAGCAGATTCATAAACCGCTAAAGAAGCAATTTAAATATACATGAATAGATCAATTCATATATCATGTAAAAACTTAAACCAACTTGCGTCCATTTCAAGTAATTTGCTCATCCACTCTAGATCTGAAGGCCCCTGATCCTCCTCCCTAGAGCTATTAAAGAAGTCATCTCCATTGAAACTAGCTTTTGAGTTCTCATGATTTCCCTTGGAGGTACCCTCTTCCCATCTATTGAGTATATTGCCCATCCTCTTTCCATTGTTTTGATGATCAATTTGCACTCTGAGAATTTTGTTTTGTTTCTCCTTTTGCTTTATTTTCTTACTCAAACGAGAATTCCAGTAATTCTTAATCTCATTATCAGTTCGACCCGGTAGTCTTCCAGCAATCAAAGACCACCTAAATGATTACCAAAGTAGTTAACTTTAAAACGTCGCAAGCAAATTATATATAATCAATTAAATTGCATATAAGGATAGTATAAGTACTTATAAAAATTCTTCTCATCAGTCATTATTCACCACTCTACACACCACACCCTTATGAAAAAATATAGGTGTAGAAATGAATAGTGACTAATATATAATATTTCTCGTATAACTTATACCTTGGCTTCTTATTAAAAAAACAAAATTCTTAAACCTTGGCTTGCAGATGAACAAGAGACTTGCCTGTTTCCTAGGAGTTTATGAAGCCTAAGTATTAAATCCTCTTCTTGGTCAGATATATTGCCCCTTTTAATATTGGGTCTAAGATAATTCATCCATCTCAGCCTGCAACTCTTCCCACTTCGATTTAGACCTGAAACAAACCGGAACTCCTCCATTAAGATCGGCTACAAGGCGAGAGAGAGAGAGAGAGAAGAGACTAGCTGGGAGCTGGAACCATTAACTCGAGAATCGTTCTTTTTGGTAGTAACTGTTAGAATTTATATGTTTACGTACCTGCTTTAGCTGCAACTATCTTCCACCTCTTTGGACCTTGGATTTCAATGACTCGAGCCAGCTTTTGGTCCTCTTCAGCTGTCCATGCTCCTCTATTACCATCTCTCTTGGTGCAAAGCTGGGTGCTTGTCATTACTCCTTCTCTTGTATGCGAAAGTAAGGCTGGCAACTCCTACTCTTTTCGGAGAGCCAGAAAGTGATTTTGCTTTGTGCTTGCAAGATGTACCTTTGTAGTAGTAGATCGTCATGAGAATTACGTCCTTTAATTTATTATATCTAGCTACCTTTGTTCCGGAAGAATACGAACCGTAAGTAAACCATTAATTGAAGAGCGTGAGGTTTGAGGGTAGAAATAATTTCTTAAGAGATGCGTGCTGTGATGATTGAAGGATGAGAATAGTATATAAACATTTGTACGAATGACTGAGCCCGCATGGTGACTTCACTGATTGTTCTTGGACCACCAAGCAATTAATGTGGCACATGATGAATATAGAAAACAAAATTATAATACAGGTCAATGGCTGTTGTTATCCGGTTCAACAAAATATTTGAACACATTAGCTGGGGTTGGTTTGGATTCAAAGATAAAATAAGATCACTGGAGTTAGGGTTCGTGCATGTGATTTGTTCAGTTTTTCGCAGGGAATAGAATGATCATGACAACTAACTAGAGACTCAAATGTCGATCAATATAGCAGTCTTGTTGTAATAATGAGTGACGTCTCGAGTATCATACCGAGAATAAAAAAGTGAAGTCAAAAGTTGGAAGCATTAGTAATTGCAATGATTAATTAGATACCGAATTCAGCGAAGATAAGGGTGGCGTCTATGGCCTTGTCTACACGTGCACTTGCTCGTTGACTGCGACCAACTGCTCATTTTGTTTTTACGAGTCTTGCATATATATTTTAAATGTTGGATTTTATTTTAAAAATTTAACGGATAATTTCTTAAATTCAGCCGAGTGTTTTAAAATCTTCTAAATATTTTCATAAGTACAAAATTATTTTAATGGGATATTTTAATGTTATTGGACCAAATTTAGTTTTTAGGTAAGTCTCTTTAATTTTGAAGCCTTGGAAATAATATAGTTTTAAAAAAAATTATTTAAATGATTTTATATCTTTAGGAA
The DNA here is from genome assembly GCF_001411555.2 of Juglans regia. Classification (NCBI taxonomy): domain Eukaryota; kingdom Viridiplantae; phylum Streptophyta; class Magnoliopsida; order Fagales; family Juglandaceae; genus Juglans; species Juglans regia. The sequence goes on along the minus strand of NC_049906.1, from coordinate 18,834,799 downwards.
TATTTATTTAATATTCATCATTTTATATTATGATGAAAAATATTATTTTGGATCAAGAAAACAAAGTTGGCCTACTTGCAAGCCAGCAAGTACTTTTGTTGCCACCGACAACACCACCTCCACTGTCGTGCCTAGCCTGCAACAACCCCTCCTGCCTCTCGGCTTAACCCTCACCCCATGAATCTCTCTCTCCCTCTCTTTCATTCTCTTCTCCGCCCCTCTCTCAATTAGGGCTCTGTCGTTAGCACTAGCTACCGTCACCGCAAGCCACCATGAAGAAAATGAGACCACTACCGTCACTTTCTCATTCTCCCTTTTCCCTCCCTCGGCCCCTCACTCTCTCACCACCTGTATTCCTCTCTATTTCTCTCATTCCTCAACCGCCGCCCACAGCCACCTGCGACACTGCTAGTCACCAGCCATCAACCACCATTATGAGACTGGAACCGAAGCCTCCCCAACAACCACAAACCCTCAACCTCATCGCACCCTTAACCATCGTCTTCCACCCCTCACATCATCTTTGTTGTCCTTCAAAAAGCCTCATTGCCAACCACTACCTAGCCATGAGCAGCCACCACGCCACCCATAGTGAGTTTCCCAGTCACCAACCGAAACCACCATGGTCCTCTGCTCCTCAGCCTAGCACCACCGTCCATGGCCAGCCTCCACCCCTTTGCTTTTTTCCACTACCTTGGATAGCCACAGGGAACATCACACACACGGTTTCTCATCCTCTACTTGACTCACCAACACCACCAACTGTGCGACCATCACGTCACCTATTTACATGAACGCCAACGACCTGCAGCGAAGCTCAGGACGCCTCAATCATCCAGAAATCCCTTTTGCACTGTAAGTGGCTCTATGGATTGACCTTGAATATGATTGTTGATGGAATTGTGGACTTTGTACTGTTGTATAAATTTTGAAATGTGTTCCATTGTGGTGAACTGTGAATGGTATAATTGTGATATGATTATATGTTGTGTGAAGTGATAGGGTTATTGTGTAGTTGTGATGTAGTTTGTGACGTGGTTGTATGTTGTGAAGTGATGGGATTAAATGTGAAGTTTGTGATGTGTGAATTGATGGGATGATTGTGTAGTTTGTTATGTGGCAGGATGTCATGTGAAGTGTTGGGATTGTGGAGGTTGGGAAAATGTGAGGTATGATGATTGTATTAGTTTGGGAATTGGTGAAGCCATGGGTTTATGTTGGTTTGTTCTATATTAGGTTTAAACCTCCATTTTTGTACATCAAACCATTATAAGTCAATGTGTACTCGTGAGCCATCCTCTCGGTTTTCTTTAAAAATACAAAACTAGTTGGTACATGCCTCTCGGGTGTGACTTTCTTAGCTGTCCCTTTTCTTTTCACGAGTTCTAGCCACTCCCTTCCTCATTTTCTCTTCATGGCATCAAGATATAGCCATCTCAAGCTCCAAGTCACAAATGCTATTAGGATTGAACTAGAAATACTACAAGGCATTGTAACAATAGAATTTCAGTCCTTGTAACTCTCAATTTTCAATTCAGTCTTCTATATTCCTTCCCTTATTCAGCCTCTATTTTGAAGACTTTTATTGCCTTAGTCCATGTCAATGAACCAACAAATTCTAAATCTTTGTTAGCCATTCATGACCCTCATAACAGGGGAAGCCAAAAATAAACAATTGGTAGTGCAATAGCTAAGACAAAGGAGCAACAACTGCTCCACTTCTTTTCCTTTACACATCTCTTTTATCTTATGTGTATAGCTAATTCCAAAACTCCATGAGAACACCAAGAGTCTACCAAAACCTTAGTTTTCTTGCACCCAAAGTGGAACTACAACGAACATCCACTTATTGTTTCCACTATACCCAGAGATTCTCTTTGTTTTCTCCAAATTCATACATGAAGAGAGTCTCAAGACAAATCTCTGCTTTAAGGGTTGGATTTTCTAAAGTTTTTCCACTTCTCAAGACTGTGACAGCCTTTAATTGCTTCAGGGTGGAGTCCTCTCCCATTTCTAACACTTGATGAATTTGGTTTTGAAGATTGGGTTGTGGTTGTGCAGGGAACTTCCCTTTCTCTTGAATACTCAAAGTAGAAGTGATGCTTGACAAGGATCCTCTGAGATCATCGAGTGCTTGGGAATTTTCGTTATTGATTACTACTTGCCCTTGCATGAACTGCTATAGATTGGATGCTAGCTGGTGAACAGTCTCATCCAGGTTTCTCCTCTGGTTCACAGCTATAGGTGCTGGGTATTGGAGTGATCCTTGTACAGCTGGGTGCATGTTTGTTGCATACTGGTTAGGCTTAGGTGGATGAGATGAGGATTGGGCTGCCTGTTCATTCCTCCAGCTGAAATTAGGATGGCTCCTCCAAGTGGGATTGTATGCATTTGAGAAGGGACCTACAAAAGATTTTGAAATCAAGTTAACAGAATTAGATTGATCTAGAAGAACTTCCTTAAAAGTTGGGATTGTAGGGCAGTCACCAGTGACATGCCATATTTCTTCACAGATATTGCATTTTTTTGGAATTTTCTAAACAACTTGAACTTCTTTGGATTTATTAACATCTATGGTTTCTAACTTTTTGGAAATCAAAGATAACCTAGCATGCAAATCATCCACCTCTTTTAAGTTGTATTTACCTCCTCCAGTGATAGTTTTTATAGGCTCAGTCCTATCATACATATCTGAAGTGTCCCATGACTGAGCATTTTCAGATAAGTAGTCAAAGTACTCAAATGCCTCATTGGGTTCTTTATTAAAGAACTCCCCATTACACATTGTTTCCACAAACTGCCTCATCTTGGGTTGCAAACCCTCATAAAAAAAAAACTAATTATTCTCTAGTTTTCATACCTATGATGAGGGCATGCATTAAGAAAGTCCTTAAATCTTTCCCAACATTGATAAAAAGTCTCAGTTTCTTTTTGGGCAAAATTCATGATTTGTCATTTTAATGCATTAGTTCTATGCATAGGGAAGAATTTTTTTAGGAACTCAATTTGCATTTCCTGCCATGTCCCTATTAACCTAGGTCTTAATGAATTCAATCAAGTTTTAGGCTTTTCTTTTAGGGAAAATGGGAACAGTTTAAGTTTTATCACCTTTTCTGTACAAGTTTTGTCCATGAATATAGAGCAAACCTCCTCAAATTCTTTAACATGCAAATATGGGTTCTCAGACTCCATCCTTTAGAAATGAGGTATAAGAGGGATCATGTCAGGTTTAAAATTGAAATTGTTTGCATTAAGGGGTTGTATAATGCATGAGGGTGAGCTAGTCCTAGTAGATTGCAAATAATCTTTGAGAGTCTTATTATGATTCCCAACTCTCCTCTCATCTTGTTCTTCTTCAACCATGGTACTAAGACTCTCAGAAAATGACTCAAATGAAAGTGACTCACAATCAGAGTGTGCCACAGAATCTTATCTGACCAATCGAGAGGAGTGGTCTCTACTCCAAAAAGACATGCAAATGCTCAACCACAATACACGACCAACACCAAGTTTAACTTGGTGGATAGTAATAGCAGTAGTATAAAATAAATAAAAAACAATGACAGTAAGCTTTGACAGAGAATGTTATTCACAATAAACAAAGGAAAAACAGAGAAAGCTATGGTTAGAGATCACCAGAGTGTGAAGAGGTTCACACTCAGTCACCCATTGTCTCTGCAGTGTTTTGACAGCTCAGCAATTTGCCTTTGATCCCCGACAACAACGCCAAAAACTTATCTCTCCTTTTAAATTGCCTCTCAAGTGTAGAAGGTGTCTAGCTTGTGTATAATGATAATCCCAAGGTTGATTTCACAAGGATTAAAACATATTTAGTGCTATGCAGTTATTTATGGAATAAAGGAATTAAGGAAGTGAAATATTTGTTGGGTAAATTCCTTATGGTCACTGAGCAAGCGTGTAAACCAGATTGTTCACACCAGAAAACTCAAAGGTTTGAAAATAATTTTGTTTCTTTTTTGAAAATCCTAAATGAGAATAAGATGGATTTGGGTGCACACTGAAATATATAAAACAACTAAAGAAACTGAACTCTCTGCGTTGATAAAAAAACAAATGCGATACTTAAAATCGAAGTTCTAAACAGCTTTTAGACAAACACCTAGGCTTCGGGTCTCCTTCGCACAGAGGGATTTCATGAGGGTTTTGCATTCCACAATTACTATCAAATGCAGTTTCAGTCAAGATTAAAGCATTTGGATGATGTATATGATTTAAGCACTAACAAAACATTTTCTGAATAACCTCAATAAATTTCACATTAGACCAACAATCAACATGCAACTCGGAATTAGGGTCTGCAATCCTTAAGCTTTCACCGTGCCTTCAATCAACGATGAACCAAAAAGGAAACATAAAAACCCTAATCTCAGTTTCTATAAGAATGGTAGAAACTTATGGAGAATACAAATTAAAACCGAAAGGAAATCAAAACCCCCAAGTGAAACCCTATTGCTCAAAGGTTTCCCTTGACCTAGGTTACAAAATTACTCCCTCATCAAGTATGAAAACAAACTATTAATCAGGTAAAAGGACTGGTCCATAATCCAAAGAAAGGAAAAACAAAAACCCTAAAATTGGAAGTAGAATTTTTGAAGTGATTTTCAAACTCTGCCAAAAATCCCAACATCCCCTTCTTGCACACCATTTCCTCCATTTTAAGCTCTCATTCCTCATCCTCTCCAGTGCTCCTGCTAATCTCTCTCTCCAGGTCGTTGCTCTCTCCAATTCCATGCGGTTCTCTAAGGTGCAAAATAGCAAGGGTTAAGGGTTTGTGAAAGGATTCTCTTTTTTCTCTTTTTTCCTCTAAGTGTCCAATGAGTGTGTGAGGTAAGTGGCAGATAGTAGTATTTCACATGTATTTCCCATTTTGACCTTGTGGGTCCTTTGTTGAAAACCTATTGTGTAAATAAGCATATGTAATTCATTTTCAAACCAAAACCCCTAATTTTCGTGCTCAATTTTCATATTATTTCCACTTAATCACCAGGGCTTCCCGAGCTCTGCCCTTTCATAGCCAGTCGGACATAAGTCTATTGACTTGCCGACCTTCGAGCTACAAGCCAAATCTCTAGACTCACCATGATGCATAACTGCTGCTAGCGGGTTACCTTCGGAAACAAGCCTTTGGAGTTAACAGGCCTTCGAGCTTCACAATCGCCTAGCCCTGGTTACCTTCGTAAACAAGCCGATGGGCTCGGTAACCACCTAAAGTGGACCCAGGGGGTCGACGGGCCCTCTGACCACTTTGCGTGGGACACTTCACACAAACTCCAACACTAACAGCAAATCAGAAACAAAAACATCGAACGAACATACACCTTTCAAATGACGATAAACATACGAACAATGCACAACCAAAACTATGTATCATACGCGGTTGAGTACACCTTCCACTACATCCGAGCTTCGCGTTCGCATCATGTGTGGTTGCATACACCTCCCTCCACATCCGAGCTCTGCACTCGCGTCATATGCGGTCGAGTACGCCTTCCGCCACATCTGAGCTCCACGCTCGCGTCATACGCGATCGAGTACACCTCCTGCCTAAAACTCACCCCTGGAGGCATTATCGCTTAACACAAGCGGAGTGGAGAACGAAGAACCCATTTTTTAGATTTGTTTTCGTACTAACGACATATGTTGCATATTTTATCTTAAAAATTCTCTAGGTCTTTGTTGGAAAAAGTTACCCTTAAAAATCGTGGGCATCTGTGGAGGGATAAAATAACAAGCCCAAGGTTGGGCCCAACCCATCAGGCCATCACTAGGGACAAAAAAAGAAAGGTGTAGGAGACAAGAAGGGACATGGAGCATGCAGATGTCAAGAGTTAGGAGGTGTCAGGGGTTAGGAAGCGGGGGGAGGCAGGAGAAATGGGAGTGTCAGGAGGCATGAGGGGATCAGGAGTCGGGGGGTCAGGAGTCAGGGGTCAGACACGCAACTACCAACAGTTGTAGGAAGAGGGTCATATAAAAAGGGATGCCTATACAACTTCAACTCTCGTTGGATCAGATCTTCTTCTTCTTCTTCAGCAACCTCTTAAGGAAGACAGCATCTCCAACAGGAAGAGTGTAACAGCCCGCTAGAAATTCACTGGTGGAATTTCTATTGACTTTAGGAATCTCATGAAAACCCCATAAGTTTTTATAAATCGACCAATCGCACAGGTTTTAGTCTGTCAACATAGTTAATGTTATCACTCACTATGGTGCTAGAAATATGAGTTTAATTATTTGATATAGTTAAAAGTGTCAAAATGTGTTTTGATCTATATTATAGACTTAGTTGATTATTTAGGATTTTATGGCGCAATAGCCCATTTTCATAATTCCGGAAGAAATGCCTGTTCGAAATTGTGAAATTATTTTTAGGGGCACTTCGGGGTTGAATTTCAGTAAACAATTCTCATTATAAGTTAATATGAATATTTAGAATTTTTCAGTACTAAGTTTATTTTGCATTTATTCGGAATGAACAGTGTTTCAAAATCACAGTGTGGAATGTCCAAATTATGTTAGAGAAGTTTTATTTGGACACTTGACAAGATCTTAGCCACACATAGTGAATAGTATTAGACACTTGGCATCATGAGGAACCATTAGATAGATTTGTTAAGGAAATCAAGGTGTGAGATCATGTCACCTAAGCAAAACTTTGTTTCATCTGATCAACCAGATTGTGCCAGACCAAAGAGGGTTTCAATCCTAGCGAAACCCTAAATGGTTGGAATCCATTTGAAACCCCAAAACCTTGGTTGAAACTGAAACCCTAAACGGTTTCCCAAAGCCTAAAGTTGGTCTCCAAATCCTTTTTAATCCGATTTTTAGCATTGTGTTTAATCACTTGATTAAATCATTTGCACATGCTATTAATTAATCAAACTCTTGTTATAACTTCATTATCCAACCTTTTAAACCTTGAAAATTTGATTGGGCGAAGAAAAATTAGATTTGAGCTTGATAGCATCTCAAACCCTAACCAAACTCTCTTTAAACCCCAAATTGAAGCCCACTTGGTTGAGGCACACCAAGGCCCACGAATTTGACCATCTTGACAAAGCTTCTTGAAGAAGTTTCCTCCCTCACATGGCAGACCATTTACTGCCATTGGCTATACACAATAGTGCCTTGATGTGAAGGAGAAATCCACCCCATCAACCTCCATATCTCACAATTGCTACAGGCAGTCCTTGCTCCTCTCTATTCTCCACTTTATGTCACATAGCCACCTACAATCAAGGGTCATTCATGCCCATAACTTCCCCTCCAGAAGTCTAAAGTCGTGCAAGATACATTTCACTCACTTTCATCACTTCTTCACCACATTCTTAGAGAAGAATTCAAAAGAGCTCTATCGGGCAGATTCCTGGGTCTTCTTGCATGGAGAGTTTTGACCCATTGTAAGTATTTTAGCATGATGAATCCTTCATACATGTTGTTCGTATTTGATTTTATATTTCATGGATAGCTTATTAGTCTCATTTCATGCACATTTGATCACTCAAAAGTATTTTTAACCATAGAAAGGTCATTCTAGGTGTGAAACTAGAGAGTATGTTATGCTTTGAAATTTTTGACCAAGCTAATGGACATATCTTGGTCTGAATATTTAATAGAGTGTTGTTAGAATGAGTTTATAAATTTTTATTGAGGTTTTGTTGCATAAATAAAGCTTTTGATGATAGATTTCCTTAGATCTAGAAATTTAACAACTGGAAGTGGAAAAATAATTTTTGTTTTGAGAAAGTTTGAATATTTTGTGGTTTAATTTTATTCCAAAGGCTTTGATATTTTTATGTGATGATCCTAAGCCTCTTATATATATATATATATGTTAAGATGTTATTTTGAAGATATTTAGTATTAGTTTTAAAGATATGAATTTTCTATGCAATAGGAGTTCTGTTAGGCCTAAAATTTGATGTTGTTGGGTTAGATCCATGTTTTATTGAGCTTTAGCCATGTGATTTTAAGATTGATGGTTGGATCTTCTTTAGGATACTTTTTTAAACCATTTGATGTGGTAGTTTGAAGATCACATGTCTTTAAGTCATGAATCAAGAGATTGATCAAAAGTTAGTTGAGAGAAAAATTTTTGTTTTTGGACTAAGTGTAAAACCAAAAAGTCCAAATGTTGTTTTGTGATTTTTGGTGACTTTTGTTTGATGATTTAAGGCATTATTGATCTTAGGATGACGTTATGAATATGTTAGAAGTAAGATTTGATTTTGTTTGGAATTCTTTGAGATTATTTTATTAAGGTCAAAACTTGTAATTTAAGGGTTTACTTTTTATTAAAAAGTTTGGGCCTCCTTACAAAAAGTTTGGTGTTGATGATTAGTTTTTTCTTAATAGATATTTTAAATGTGTTTTTAAACTTAGGATAGGAAGATATTTGTTACAAAATTTTGATTTAATCATGGGTTTTGAAGATGAAAGAAGTTGCAACCAAAATCAAGAGAAATGACCTATAAATGTTTCGACCATAGTGAGTTTTCCATAGTTGTGAATGATTTTAAATTTTTCTAAGTTGATATTTGAGTTAAGATGTGAAATCCTTAAGTTAGAGGTAAAATAATAATTTTCCCACATATAGAGGGTAAAATGATAATTTTATTCCAAATTGTCTCTTTTCACATTTCTAATTGTTAGCAATTAAATTTCTAACTTTTAAAATACTCTATTACAGTTTCTCATGTTTCGTGTTTTATTCTCGTAGATCGCGACGATCGAGGTAAGTTAGTTCTTAACTTACTATCAGTTTACTGTGTATGTGTGATGGGTAAGAGAACTACAATTTATATTCGTATGTTGTTATATATGCCATGCCATGTCATGTCTCACATGTTTATTTATTACATGAATTATTCTGTTACAAAAATCTTATCTGTTACAGAATATATTTTGTCTCATGTTACTATATGTTGTAAATATATCACGTTACGTATGCTATCTTTTACATGTATGTCATGTCACGTAATATTCACTGTCAGATATTAGGAAATATTGTCTGTTACATGGTATGTCATGTTACGAAATATTTTATGTTACATATATGACATGTTATGGAATGTTGTCTATTACATTTATGTCTCAAAGTATGTCATGTTTGTCGTCTTACATTCATGTCACATCACGCTACGTCAGGACTTCTGTCTTTTATGTCACTTTCATGTTACGTCACGTTACGAAATGTAATGTATGCCAGTTAAGTTATTCATGTCAATCACGACCCTAAGCGTCAGGATAGGGTAATATTCTAGTGGAACTCCTTTGTTCAAGCTGGAGTGTCTAAATAGGTGTGAAATTTCCTGAGTTGATGAAGTACAGTCAACAAGTTGCAAATGAGGCCTAACTAGCTGGTCACCGGAGCGCGCTAGACACTAACACCGATGGAGCTACACTTTATGTTACGTGTATCCACAGTAAGTGTGGCACAAACAATTCATGGGGCCACAACAACTATGGAGCATGAAGTATAGGGCCACAACAATTGTGGAACATACACTACGTGAAACACAGTGATTGTGACACATAGAATACGTGGGACTACAACAATTGTGGAGTACGTATTAATGCACTCACAGCTGGTATAGACACATGTGTTGTGATGCGGTAATCGGTAAAGACATACTGCTCAAGGGGACCCGTGTAGCACCACCCGTATGGTCACTTTTATTAATTTAGTTTATTGAATAAGATTCAGAATTCATATATTTCACGTTCAAGTCATGTTTTACATTATGTTATGTTCAAGTTCACGTTCATGTTATTTATGCTCACGTTCATGCTATGTTTCAAGTCCATATCATGTTTCAAGTTCACATTCATGTCAGGTTATGTTCACGTTCATGTTATGTGATGTTCACGTTCATGTTATGTTTCAAGTTTACGTTTATATTATGTTATGCTCACGTTCATGTTATGTTCAAGTTCATGTTCAAATTATGTATGTTCACGTTCATGCTATGTTTCAAGTCCATGTTATGTTTCAAGTTCACGTTCATACTATGTTGTTAGTCCATGTTATATTTTAAGTTCACGTACATGCCATGTCACGTCAAACTAAGTTTCAGTTTCAGTTCAAGTTATGTCATTTATCCCATGCTATATGTCAAGTTATGCATGCTTACTTATGACTTTGATTATGCATTCATGTTTTTACGGCCATGTATGCATCATTAACCTATATGGAAGTTTCCTGTTAACTTGCTAAGATTTGTAATCAAATCTCACCGTGGTAGTCTCAACTACCATTCCCCCGAATGGTAGGCGATGTGTCAGGATCAGAGTAAGAAGTAAACACTGGCTGTAACACCCCAAACTCGGTTGGCCTGGAGAATTACTACCTGTCACTTAAGAACATGTTTCCCAACACAACTAAAATAAAACTCCAAAACTTTATTAGCAAAACTCAATCTCATGTACTCTAAATAACCACATTGAAAACTCTACAAAATCATTACTGCAGCAAAATAAACTAAGGAGTCCAAAATCTTCTAGTAGTCATAACAAACCAAACTAATACTTTCATAAGTCTTACTAAACCCAAGCCCAAGATATAATTAAATCTAAAAGACATTAAAACTAAAGGACATCAAAATTCCTTCTTCTAACATCCTCTTCTCAGCTTAATCATGCTCACCAATCTAATCCAGGTCCTCAGTTGGACTCTCCACATCATCTGAAAAATATTATGAAGATAGGGGGCGAGTTATCAACAACTCAGTAAGTAGATGACATATGCTAACGATAGAGAAGTTCGTACCAACCCAAACCTAGTAGAGCATAACAGAGTAAAGTAGAGACAGAGTCAGATATAAATACCAGTACACCATGCCAAAGGTTTTCAAATGTTATATCAAAATAATACAGAGTACCAAAATAGAATCAGACAGTTTACACACACTGACAACAAAAGCCAGAACATCTTTCTAAATAAATGCACAATTTTTTCATATTCTCAATATCGCTCACTTTTTCAGATTTCAGAAACCACATGATAGAATTTAGCTCATGTCTACACAATGCATGTCAGAACATATTTTTCCTTTTTCATAAAGATTTGATGAATAATGCAGATAAGCGACCGAGGTTGATATTTGTTTTTCCCAGGTTCCCATTACATCACAAAATATGCAAGTTTTCATAAGGTCAACCTCAGTCTTATTAACTTGTATAAAATCTAGTATAGGAACTTCGCTTACCTGGACAACTTAGCTTTTCAGAATTTTCCTAAAAAATGTCGAGTCGAATATAAATCTTCACCTATAAAAATAATAACATAATTTCCGTAAGTTTTCAATCAAACACGGATTTCGATATTTAAGCCTAAACTTCTAAAATAACCTATTTTAATATCTCAAAACTTAAAACCCTCATAATCCCAAAATATATCATCACTTCCCAAAAATCACCAATATTTACTATGACCAATGTCAAACTCAAAACACCAATATTTAAACCCGAAACAGCCAACAAATTTCATAGCATAAACCAATCTCACACAAACAACTCCATCATCCAATCCAATCGACCCCCTTACTCCTCGGTCTCAGTCCGGCACAACCAACAAATTCACAGTAAATATGAATTAGCGCAAGAAATACATTTAAATCTCAAGAGTTCTTTTGAAAAATACTTACAATGTTATAATATAATTTTTGAAAGATCACGGAGGTGCTAGAAGCGGCAACACAGCAACAAAACAGTACCAAATGCACTGTGGCCATGGGTCTCAAAAACTCACTTTTGAACAGGTGTAAACGAAGACCCGAGATTGATAGGGTAAGGTTTAGGGATGTCGGTGAAGCTAGTGGTGGTGGTGGTTGGCCGTGAGTGGCGGCATAGAGGGCAATCGAAGGCTAAAATATCCAAAACGGAAATATTGATGGTGGGGCTTTACCGGTGACAGATCGGAGGTGGGGTTGAGTCCATTGGGTTGCTAGAAGGTCGAGGATGATGTGGTCAGAAGATGGTGGCCGGAGGTGGCGCGACGGCGGGGCAGCGGAGCAAGGAGTGCCGCTGCTTAGTGTAGTGCGTGGGGGCTATCAGCGGTGAGTTAGGGGCTGAAATCACAGGGGGTGATCGCCGATCGAAGGGGAGGTGAGAGGGAGGGGCGGTGTCGGTCACCGTCGGCGCACGGCGGCTGGCTGGGGGACAACGCACTGACGGAGAGAAGAGAGAGGGAGAGACGTGCACGCGGGAGAACCAGGGAGAAGGAAAGAAAAAAAGAAAGAAAAAGAAAAGAAAAGAAGAAAAGAAAAAGAGATGAAAGAGAAAATGGAGGGAAATAAATGAAGTCCAATCCCCACATCTTGGGTCACAAAAATGATCAAACGGAAACGATTTCAAAACAACAAGTAAAATAAAATAATTCAAACGTAGTGATTAAAATGAAAATAAATAATTAAACCCAACAATAAATTAATTAAATATGAAAAACAATTTAAATGTATTACAATAATCAATTATAAGAAAGCACTTCAAAATAATTTTCACAAAATTAAAATTATAAAAAATAAACCCACTAAAAATCCAACCAATTTTAAAATAAGAGAATAAAATTTTAAATTAATAACAAATAATCTTTCAATTAAAAATACACTAAAATACATGGTGTTACACTGACAGACTGAAGGAGGTTGACTAGATATCGTAGACGCAACATGAAGCTTGCAGCCTCCATAGTTAGGTCTTTGGATAGTATGGAGCCAAGTCTCTATTGGTCTGAGATTACAACACAAGGTTACTTGCCCCTGTTCATGACATATAAGATGTAATGTTTCTAACATACATCTAGTATTATGCAATATTCACAGCAGATAATTTTTTTTTTTAGCAATACCATGCACCAAATTTATTTTATTAAGTATTCATAGATTATGTTCTAACTATTTGAGAAGTTATAAATTTGGTGCATGGTATTGCTAAAAAAAAAAATTATCTGCTGTGAATATTGCATAATACTAGATGTATGTTAGAAACATTACATCTTATATGTCATGAACAGGGGCAAGTAACCTTGTGTTGTATGTCCCGATGTTTTAGATGTCCGTCCGATCCCAAGCGGAATCTGGGGGAGCAAGAGTTCAAACTTTCTTTATATAGTGAGAAATGAGCTCCCATAAGAGACTGTAAACAAGTATATTATAATAGACTTTTCCTCTCAAACGGCCGTAGACGTAGCAACATGTCGAACTACGTAAATCTGTGTGTCCCTTACTCTTACTTTCTTTGTACTCGTTATCCATTAATCATCATAGACGTACGCATCGCCACCGTACAATTTCACCAAAACATTGTTGGAGGATCCAAACAACACCGATCAAGACCAAGTCAACTCAATGGGCTGAGAATGACTATTTTTCTCCTTCATGCCTGTTGTGCGATTTTTACAACATAAACACTGCCTTTTAGTTGAAGTGGGCGAAAGCTTTTAAGAAACCGATCGAATATCTCGTAGAACACAACTTTACAAGATGCACAATTCAAGATATCAACCCAAAAAACCAACAAATTTACAGCCAATGCAATGCTCAACATTGGCAAACAAAGGTCAAAAAAGTAATTTAACAAACAAAACAAAAAGCACTATTCATAAGCAGTTGGTGCCTTTTATTATAGTTTATAGATTAGAAAGTAATTAAATCACAACTTTTTTAAAACTTTCTTAGAAATTTATATTAAATGAAAGAAAATTTTATAAAATTAAAATTTATTTTTAATGAAATGACATGCAAGATATAAAATTAGATTTTTGACGTGCCTATCGAAGTTGTTCTCTAATTTGGGTGTGATTTGAAGAAAAAGAAATTTATTTCAAGAATTTATAGTTTTGATCGGGCCGACTCGGTTGGCTTATTAAATATAATGATAATTTCTTATCATCTATTTATTATTATTATTTATTTTTATTTAATAATTAAAAAATAATCATTAATAAAATTGTATTTTTTTAATTATTAATAATATTAAAAAAATAATTAAAAAAATAAATTTTTTAAATATAATATAGAATAATAAACGGGTGGTAAGAGAATAATAACCATTATCCTTTTTATTAATCACCGTAAACCGGACCCTCGAAAGTTGTTTTGTATGGAGCTCTGTCAAGACAACAGATAATCTGAGCGGATGAATTAGAAGAGGCGAGGCAGGGACAATGGGTGGTGGTTCTGCGGTTATCACCGGTGCTCTCACCCCGGCATTATCAATCCCTACGCTTCCTAGTAGAAGCAGAAGCATTGGTAAACTTAAAGATAAGCCTCTCATACGGTTTCAAAGGCATTCCAAGTTCTGCTCAGCTACTCTTAGCCACCTAAAGCGAATAGTCAACAACGGCAAGTGTGACATTTCTGCACAATGCAGTCTCAGCGAGGCAGAGGAGCCTTCAGAGGATGATTTTGTCGTAGTGAATTTTTATCATTTTGTGTTCATCAAAAACCCAGAGACGGAGGTCGCCAGGCACCTCTCCTTCTTAGAGGTTTGCTCCAGCCCTTTACTTATTAGGACAAAACTCACTTTGCGAGTCTAATTCCTCCTAAATATCTAAAATTTCTACCGGTTTCTCTACATCAATCAATTTCGATTGTGCACTTTCACTGGAAAAATTTAGAAGCATAGCATACTGGGTCCCATTGTTCTTTTATTCTCTTTTCTTAACATGATGAACCAATCTATGATTTTAAAACCTCGTTTTGGTTTGGTTTTAAGAGAACGAAGAGTCTCACCGCAGTCTTTAGAGCGAACTTCAAAATGTCTTCGGAACTCTGTTTCACAATCCTTAAAAGCAATTCATATTCCAACATTAAACAGAGCTTGTATGTTGATTGCTCTCTTGGCTGCCATATAAAATAGAATATATGACTTGCTGATTGGTTACTCGTACAAAAAGGTGAAAGGCTATATTCCATTCTAATGTACATTAGTTTTTGTTGTTTAAAAAAATTCATTGCATTCCAATGTCGTTGAGATTCGAGTTGTATACTTCCCAGAAAGCAAAAGAGAAGCAGGGAGAAGATCCCAGCTGCCATACTATTCACGTCACTGACATTAAAACTTTTTTTTCCTTTTTTTTTTTTTTCTGGATATCTATTGTTAGGGTCTCGACATACATGGCCGGGTGTATCTCAATGAACAAGGGATAAATGCACAGGTAGATATCTTCCCCGTAGATCAATTTCTTTTCCTTGCATTTGTGTTTCTGAATTGAAGTTTGGCAGTGGGAGTCCACCACAAGCGTGTGATGATGTAGTATGAGTCATACAGATGCTCTCTCTACTGTCTTTTTCTGTTTATAAGGGTAAACCCCTTCTCCTTTTGTGTTGACACATAGATGGTCAACCTTGTTGTTTATAGATGCAAGGGGGAGATTTGGTTCTTTAATGCATTCTAGGATATATTAAATCTCCATATTATAATGTAAATTATTGGTTAGTTTTGATCGTTTTTAGCTTCATTGAACTAATTATTCACCATTTTTTTAGCATCCATTTATTCTCAACTCTTGCTGATTTAATTCATCTTGATGCAGTACAGTGGGCCTTCAAAAGATGCTCTTCTGTATGTCAAATGGTTGAGAGAAGATTGTAGATTTTCAGATGTTTTGGTTCAGATTTCTCCAGCATTTAATGGTCATGCATTTCCAAAACTGAAGTTGCGGTATAAGTCTTCATTACTGCAGGCAAGCTCTATGTTTGCATATCCTTTTATTTTCAATTAAATAACTTTTTATCTTTACAAATTGGTTTCCATATTCAGCTCATAACTGGGGTTTTCCAACTTCATATTATTTCTGGTTTAATTATAATGACCCTCTCGCATACTGTTTTCCTCCATAACCTTCAATTTTTTGTTTTTTATTTATGCATATATGGTAGTCTATGTTAGTAAATGTTCTATACAATGCCTAGTGAAGTTGGAAGGTTGTTTGAATGGTATCTCTGCTGGCTACGGTGGAAGCCTCTCTGCATATGGAGGGGGAGGTCAGTGTTTGTAAATTTCTCATCTGTTGGAAACAAAGCCAGATAGGCTCAACAATCTTCAGACGCTCATGAACATTATTTCTCCTCTGTTGGAAACAAGGTGGAGATGGACAAAGATTTTTCATCTTAAACCAGAATGGAGGGGAAGGGTTGGAAAAGGAAAATGATTTGTGTAGGCCTAGGGTGTGTGAGCCTTTTTTAACGGTGGGTCCTACTTTTTTCTTAAAGGGCTTGCGCACTCAAGGCTTGTATCTAGCGCATTGGAAAACCTTTGCCATTGAGTA
The DNA here is from genome assembly GCF_001411555.2 of Juglans regia. Lineage (NCBI taxonomy): Eukaryota > Viridiplantae > Streptophyta > Magnoliopsida > Fagales > Juglandaceae > Juglans > Juglans regia. Next base: position 18,818,511 of record NC_049906.1, on the reverse strand, counting down.
GTGCAATATGTCTTTGTACTTCTCAACACAATATTTGGCAATGTATTACGAATTGCAAATCAAGCAGGCTTGTAGTGTTTAGAATGGGTGGTCCTCCATTGGTGAAAATGTTGATACCATGTTTGGCTGTGACATTTTTAAATAGTATGTGGTGGTTTCAGCAGTTAGAAAGTTTCCTGCAATCAACATAAAAACAGGGGCATTCCGAGTACAAGTGGTGGCAGAAAATTTGAAAATCTGAAAAAAAGCGCTGTAGTGGGGACAAATTCCAGTTGCAAATTCTATTATTGGGACATCCACAATTGTTGCAAGGGGTGGTGTGGGAAGTGGAAGTACCTGCAGCATCCTCTGTACAATGAAGGAGCAGTTGGAATGTTTGGGAGATGTAGTGGCTTTCATAAGGAAAATGATAAAGACAACCGTTTTGTACATCCTTTTTACAACTCTGCTTTAAATAGAGGGCATTCTTGTAAAACAAAGTTGTGAAAGGATTGTTGTTTCACAAAAATGCATTCCATTTAAAATAGAGTTTTAAAAAGGTTGTAAAAAATGGTTATATATCTATCAGTATACAGGAAGTGGGCCTAACCAATCCCATTTGCTAGTTAAAAAAAAACACTCATCCTGGCTGAGTTGAAATGACTCAACTCAGCCAAGTTCGACAGCCTCTCTGCAATTCAAGATTAGAAAACAATTTGGTTCAGAAATTCCACTTTTGGGCAGAACATTGGGGGTTGGAGAAAGTTTATTGGAGGGTGTGGAGTCCCCGTCTTTTCCAACACAAAAAAATGGTAAATAATTAGTTCCGAGTGAAAGGTTGAGTGTAGCGTGTTAAGATTAACCTATGGTGGTTTCTCAAATTTTATGTTTTATTTTTTATTAGCACTGGTTGTCCAAGAACAAAGTTTTGACTAATCCGGGGGGTGCACAGGCTCTCGGCAATGAGTTTCTCAAATTTTATTGGGATGTGTGATAGAAGGTATGATGAGTGTTTTCCATGATTTTCATGGTAAAGGTAGATTTATAAAAAGCCCTAATGCCACATTCATACTCCTTATCCTTAAGAAAGTTGGGGCCATTAATATTAGACTTGTGACCTATGAGCCTTGTGAGTAGAGTCTACAAAATCATTGCTAAAGTTTTATCTAACATATTGAACATATTGTTAGAAAAGACAATATCGAAGTCTCAAAATGCTTCCATTAGTGGGTAGACAAATTGTAGACTCTTTTCAACATTGCTAATTGTAGTCGTACATAGAGAGAGAGAGAGAGAGAGAGAGAGAGAGAGAGAATACATTATCTTCATTAACATTCAACCTCCTATACATGCTACATACAAATGACCATTGTACACCTAAACTATACTAATTACAACCATGTCCTTTACACTCTCCCTCAAGCTGGGGCATATATATCATATAAACCTAACTTGGAACAAATAAGCTTTAATCGACTACAACACAGTGGTTTGGTAAACATATCTGCAAGTTGATCAGCAGACTTCACAAATGGTGTAGAAATGTCACCACTTAGTATCTTATCCCAAATGAAGTGACAATCAATCTCAATGTGTTTAGTCCTCTCATAGAATACAGGATTAGACGCAATATGCATTGTAGCTTGGTTATCACAAAGTAACTGAAGAGGGACAGGAGCTGGAAACCCAATCTCTTGAAGAAAGTGTTGCAACCATGTCAGCTCACTAGCAGTGTGAGCCATTGCTCTGTATTTGGCTTCTGCACTAGATCGAGCTACTATTGTTTGCTTCTTACTCTTCCATGTAACCAAGTTACCTCCTATAAAGGTACAATATCGTGGAGCCCCTTAGAAGTGTCTTTCTTTGTTTGGGTGACTTCACAAGGGAAGATACTTGCTTTAATGATTGGTTGGCGTTGTTTGTACAAATAGAATAGGGAATTTGTGGACCATCTTTTACTCTGCTCTGTGGTAGTTAACACTTTGTGGCTAGGCTGTTTTTGGTCTTTCTAGGCTGTAATTGTCTTTGCCCATCTTTGTGCTCTAGTTTTAGCTATTAGGACTTTCTCGCACTCTTTACTTTCTCTAACCATGCACATCTCATATATAACCTGTGTGTACTTGGTGCCTTTTGACTTATTAATAAAATTGACCTTATAAAAAATTGATGTATATGTTATAAAAAAAATTGATGTATATGGTATATAGATGATGATTTTCTCTCTCTTTCATTTTGTACATAGTTCACGTCTTTATATTTCTCTTATTTATCCTAATAACCTATGCATCTCAAACCCCATTCTTTTAAGATATTGGGCAAGTTATGCATTCTACTAGTTCCGAGAACAGCAAGGTGCATGCTTTCCTTTTCAAAAGAAATTTCACATGATTACAATGATATTTCTCCAGATGGAAGGAGGCATTTTACATCTTCCTTTGCTCGACCCTTCTATGCGAGCAACACCTCTACCACCTTCAAAATGGAGAAAAAGATTGGAAGCAGTGGATGGAATTGATGATGCTTCACATGAGAATTGCAGTTCAAACTATATTCTGTTGGATGTGAGAAATGGTAGCTCCTCTTTTTTTTCTCAGATGCTACTTGCTTGCAATTTCTTAACATAATGTCTTCTCGATTTTGTATATTTTCAGGTGTTATATTGTTAGAGGTTGATCGTAAACCTCCATGAGAATCCTAGTAAAAGTCCATCTAGAATGAGAGAGTAATTTGTAGGAATTATTCTCATTAAAATTCGAAATATAGGTACAAGGCAGTATATATAGATTATAGCTGAAGAGAAAAAAGGAAAGAATAAAGTAGGAAAGAATAAATTAAATACTAACTTCTAAGGAAACTAATCTCCTAGAATATTCACACATTTACACCCAATATCTCCTAGAATACAGCAGAGTTGACTAGGCAGATTTTGGAAACTTTCCAACACTCCCCCTCAAGCTGGTTTGAAGATGTCTTCCATAGCCAGCTTGCCAATTAAGTTTTCAAATTGTTTCTTATGCAGTCCTTTTGTAAGTATATCTGCTACTTGCTCAGCTGTAGAAATATAGGGCAAACAGATTACTCCACTATCTATTTTTTCCTTGATGAAATGCTTGTCCACCTCCACATGTTTTGTTCTGTCATGAAAAACTGGATTGTGAGCAATAGCTATTGCAGCTTTATTATCACAATACAGTTTCATTGGTAATGAACTAGTAACTTTCAACTCTTCTAGCAATCTTTTAATCCATAGTGCTTCACAAATTCCATGAGCAACAGCCCTAAACTCAGCCTCTGCACTACTCCTTGCCACCACATTTTGTTTCTTGCTGCGCCATGTTACTAAATTTCCTCCAACAAATGTGCAATAGCCAGAAGTTGATCTTCTATCAGTGACACTTCCAGCCCAATCTGCATCAGTGTATATTTTAACTTGTAAACTCCCATGACCTCCAAACAATAAGCCTTTACCTGGAGTCCCCTTTAGGTACCTTAGGATTTTGTATACAACATCAAAATGTTCAGGTCCTGGTGAGTGCATAAACTGGCTTACCACACTTGTTGCAAAAGCTATGTCAGGCCGTGTGTGAGAGAGGTACAAGAGTTTCCCTACCAATCTTTGGTATTGTTCTCTATTGATTATTTCTTCAGGTTTAGCTGGTTGGAGTCTTAGATTAGGCTCTATAGGTGTTTCTGCAGCTTTACAACCTAAAAAACCTGTTTCTCCAAGTAAATCAAGAACATATTTTCGTTGGGAAACAAATATACCTTTCTTTGACCTTGCAAACTCCATGCCAAGAAAATATTTCAAGTTACCTAAGTCTTTGATTTCAAACTCCTTAGCAAGAATATTCTTTACTCTGTAAATTTCATTACTGTCATCCCCTGTCAGAATAATATCATCAACATAGACAATAAGTATAGCTACTTTGCCTCCACCAGTGTGTCTATAGAACATAGTGTGGTCAGCTTGACCTTGGCAGTAGCCGTGACTCTTTATTACCTTCCCAAAGCGTTCAAACCAAGCTCTAGGAGATTGCTTAAGTCCATATAAAGTCTTCCTCAATCTGCACACCTTCCCCTTGCCTTCTTTGCCTTCAAATCCTAGTGGTAGATCCATAAAAACTTCCTCCTCTAGGTCTCCATTTAAGAAGGCATTCTTCACATCTAATTGATACAAGGGCCAGTTTGAATGGACTGCTAGGGATAGTAACACACGGATTGAGTTCATCTTGGCTACAGGAGCAAAAGTTTCCTGGTAGTCAATTCCATATGTTTGAGTGAACCCCTTTGCCACAAGTCTTACTTTGTACCTCTCTATACTACCATCAGCCTTGAATTTGACTGTAAATACCCATTTACAGCCCACAGTCTTCTTCCCCTTTGGTAGATCACCAATTTCCCAAGTGCCATTAGCAATTAGTGCATTCATCTCTTCTTTAACAGCCAATCTCCATTTCGGGTGATCCAAGGCTTCCTGAATGGTTCTTGGAATAAACAAGTGAGAAATATTGGATGTAAAGGCTTTATGAGTATCAGAAAGTCTATGATAGGATAGATGTTTGGCAATAGGATGTGTGGTGCAGGTTCTAACTCCTTTCCTAAGGGCTATAGGTAAGTCTAGATCAGCAGTAGAATTGTCTTTAAAAGGAGCAGGAGTGGAAGAGTTACCTGGTGTATTGGAAGGACCAACTTGTAAAGGTGATGACGATTGGCTTTGCTCCGGATTGGAAGAAGGATTTCTATTATTTTGACGATCTCTTCTTCTAGTATAAACACGAAGTTCAGATGAGGTAATATCTGGTAGTATTTCTCCCCCTGGTTGTGAATCACTTATACCTTGTACAGGTAGACTAGGAATTCCATTATTTTCACTAGATAAATTTTCTGTTTCCTGACCTTTTAAAGGAGTATGGATGTTCATGTCAATGTCAATGAAAACATTAGGAAAAATATTAGAAGTTTGCCAGAACTCATCTTCACTTTTCTCTTTCTCCCCCTGAAGATAGTTATGGCTAAAGTAAGGCTGTTTTTCAAGGAAAAAAACATCCATACTGATGTGAGTTTTCTTTGTAATAGGATTAAAACATTTGTACCCTCTATTATTAGGAGCATATCCGAGGAAAACACATTTTTCTGCCCTAGGGTCAAGTTTAGACCGAAGATGGGTTGGTATATGAACAAAAACAGTGCACCCAAAAACTTTTAGTTGTAAATCTGATGTTACTCGACAAGTAGGGAAAAGGTCCTTTAGGCAGGCTAAAGGAGTGATGTATTTTAAAACACGAGTAGGCATCCTATTAATGAGATAACAGGCAGTCAAAATAGCATCACCCCATAAATATTTAGGAACATGCATAGAAAACATGAGGGCACGTGCAACCTCTAATAAATGACGATTTTTCCTCTCTGCAATACCATTTTGTTGTGGGGTGTCACGACAAGTAGATTGATGTTGATCACCTTTTGCTGACAAAAAAGTTCCTAAGCTTTTGTTAAAGTATTCAGTACCATTATCACTTCTAAGAATACTGATTTGTGTTTGGAACTGATTTTCAACCATATGATAAAAATCCTTGAATAATTTTTCAACTTCAGATTTATCACTCATCAAATACACCCAACACAACCGTGTATGATCGTCAATAAATGTCACAAACCATTTTTTTCCAGATGCAGTAGTGATTTTTGAGGGACCCCAAACATTACTATGAATTAAATAAAAAGGTTTTGAAGCACAATAACCTTTTGATTGATAAGTGTTCCGATGACTCTTAGAAAAATGACAAGTATCACAATGAAGAGAGTTGCAATCAACAATTTTAAATAAGCTGGGAAACAAATGTTTTAGATAGAGAAAACTAGGATGTCCAAGTCTAAGGTGCCAAAGCATAATTTGTTCTCGTACAGGCATTGAACTAGTACTACTACTACTCAAACCCTGAGCTTGTTTAATGTTGAATAGGGTCTCATCAAGATAATAGAGTCCATCAATCATCCTAGCACTGCCAATCATCCTCCCCGAGAGTTGGTCCTGAAATTCACAATGGGAATCAAAGAATATGACACTGCAGTTAGAATCCCGTGAGAGTTTACTAACAGACAGCAAATTACAAGCAAGTTTAGGAACATGAAGGACAGATTTTAGTTCAATTTTGTCAGAGATTTGGACAGAACCTGTTCCTGCAATGGATGAGAAACTTCCATCTGCAATTCTGACTTTTTTATTACCAGGACAAGGGTAATAAGATTGAAAAAATTGTGAAGTACTAGTCATATGGTCGGATGCACCAAAATCAATAATCCATGGTGCAAGAGTTAAGCCACAAGAGTAGGTACTAGGGGTATCACCTGTTTGGGCCAAGGAACCAGTAGGAGGACCGGATGTAGGAGTGGATTTCAGCAATTGAAGAAGATGATCCACCTGCTCAGCACTTAGGAAATTAGCCTTTGTTTCATTTACTCTAGGGGCTATATAGTTGCTGCTAGAGGTTCCAGATTTGCTGCTCTTCCAGTTTGCAGGTTTTCCATGGAGTTTCCAGCAAGTCTCTCTAGTGTGGCGTGGTTTATTGCAATAATCACACCATACCCGAGGCTTATCTTCAAACCTCCTTTGGTTAGAATAGGACCGCTGTGCAGAAATATTGGCAGTGGACAGATCTGTGCTAGTAGCACAATAAGGAGCAGGGTTGGCAGCAACTAAAGCAGAGTTCTCCACAGTTTCATCCTCCTTTTTTTTCATCATGACATTCCGACGACAATCTTCTCTTCGCACCTCAGAAAATACCTCTCCAAGTGGAGGTAATGGCTGTCTCCCTAGAATCCTTCCCCTAACTTCATCAAATTCATCATTAAGTCCAGCCAAGAATTTAAAAATTCTGGCATTCTCTACCATCTTCTTATTATGATTGCAATCATCAGAATTTTTCCATTCATAATCATTGAATAAGTCTAAATCCTGCCAAAGTCCCTTAAGAACATTGAAATACCTGGTCACACTGCCTTCTCCTTGGTGAGTATTGCTGATTTTCTGCTGCAATTCATATATCTGAGAGTAATTTCCAAGGTTAGAATACATCTGACTGACATTGTCCCAGAGCTCCTTTGTAGTCGAATAGCACATGTAGTTGGCACTAATTTCTTCATCCATAGCATTCACAAGCCATGCCATCACCATTGAATTTTCTGCATCCCATATAACATAGGATGGGTCTGTTTTCTCGGGCTCCTTAGTTTCACCAGTCAAGTACCCTATCTTCCCTCTCCCTCGAATATGCATCCTGACTGATTGTGACCAGCGTAGGAAATTTTCCTGATTCAGTCGTATGTTTGTGATTTGGACAGAGTAGGGTTCAGAATGGGTAGGTTTTGGTTCTGGTTTGCTTTTGGATTTGGCCTCGTTTGAAGTATCAGCCATGGTAAAAGGCTTGACAGCAACAGAAAAGAAAGGCAAAGAAGAAGGAAGAAAAAACAAGATATTAGGGGCTGATTTGAGCCGCCAGAGGGAATAGGGTTTTTAGATGAATCAGAAAAGGAACCCTGCTCTTGATACCATCTAGAATGAGAGAGTAATTTGTAGGAATTATTCTCATTAAAATTCGAAATATAGGTACAAGGCAGTATATATAGATTACAGCTGAAGAGAAAAAAGGAAAGAATAAAGTAGGAAAGAATAAATTAAATACTAACTTCTAAGGAAACTAATCTCCTAGAATATTCACACATTTACACCCAATATCTCCTAGAATATAGCAGAGTTGACTAGGCAGATTTTGGAAACTTTCCAACAGTCCATTTAGTCTAGTAGGAGTTAGAGTCCATTTCGTCCTAGAGTATAGGGTCAATTGTTTGTTTATTTCAATTACTGTTAGCGATTATCCTAGAGTATATTTATGTGTAATCCTAGTTGAGTTTTGAGTCCTAGTATTGAGTAGTGGTTGTGAGTCCTAGTCTAGTTGGTGTCTAGTTGTTGAAGTAATAGTAATTTGTAAGATTGAGTTCTAGTAGAAGTTGTGGTTTAGCTACCAAAGAGTGTTGCCTGTAAGGCTGGAGGCTAAGAAAAACCCATTCACCCACTGAAGATTGCCTCTCAGTTCTATTTTGTCATAATGTAACTTCATCCTCTCTTGGGCAGCCAACAAATTAGTCTTCAAGGTTGACATAATTTGATCCCTAGTCTTCAGCAATTCATCCACTGCTTGATTGGGTGTTAACCCTGGACTGTATGCTTGTAATCTGGTAGGGGGCAATCCATATACAACTTCATAGGGTATAAGTTTGGTTGATGATACCTCAAAAAATGCTCTAGGCATCTGTTAACAGCCTCACTTTGATGATACTTCATAGGTTGTAAGTTTGGTTGATGATACCTCAAAGAAATTTCACCTGATTACAATGATATTTCTCCAGATGAAACTGTGCATTTTGGTAGATGAAGATGAATAACGGTTTTAACTGAATAGGGGTTCAATACGGTGAGTTTTGTAACACTGTAATATGGGGAGTTTTATCATTCGTGTAGTACAAATACTTGGGGCATTGTAAATAGTTTTGGTGCAGAAAGATCAATAAGAATTCGTCTTGGAGGTTGGAGGTTCCTCGAAAGCCTCTTCCAAGAATCAAGAAAGTGATTCTTGGGTTTTCTTCAATCTGTGTTCTCATTCTCTTGAGTGTTCGGCAATTCTTCTGTAATTCTTCTCACTTTCTGGGTAAGATCAGTAGTTTACCCATAACACCTCCTAAAAATTTCTTGCTGTTGGATCATTACCCACAGAACCATTAAGGGAAATTCTTGAAATCTTTTGTAGCATCTCATTAAATCTCTTTTCTTGATTTTCCCTATCCACACGAGCAGTTTCTTGCTGTTGAACTAAAATCGCAATTGTATCCTCTAGCTACTTCTGTTGCCTTTCTTGTTGCTGTCGAAGATGATTCATAGAATCCACAATCTGTGCATAAGATTGAGTACCCTCTGCCATGACTACTGATACGAATTGTAATGGGCCCTTCAGTTGACTAATTTGAGGTAGTCACTCTCCAAGAAACAAGAAGTAGAGAGAGAGAAGAAGAAGAAGAAGAAGAAGAAGAAGAGGAGGAGGAGGAGGAGGAGGAGGAGGAGGAGGAGAAGTAGAGGAGGAGGAGAAGTAGAGAGAAGTTGAATGCAATTATGAGAGATGATCTTCCCTTTCATTTTCCTTCCATTTATAATGACTCTGGATTGGCTATACGACTGCGTTTCACTAGTTTACAAATCTACTGCCTCAAAATGGCGGCACACTATTTATTACAAATTCTGTATATGTAAAATGACACTGTTCCCATTTAATGAAAAACGACACCATATGCTTAAATTCTAACGACTAACTGCCACTTTGTTTCCTTCTTTACACCTTCAGCTGCTGTTGCCCCTTTCACCCAACTTCATCCACAACCTCCAGCTGCTGCTCCTCCTTCAATCGTCCTCAATCCACAACCCATGACAAATTCATATGGGATGGCATTATTGAGGAGTTGGATCTCTATTGGCTGGATTAAAATAATAAGGAGAAGAATCATTGAAAACATTAATCTCAAATGAAATTATTTTTTATCCATAAATTATAGAGAATTGATATTATTCCTTTCATAGGATTGCCTCTTCAACATTTGTTATTTTTCTTAAATATAGGTATCCTGATTACAGACAATCACAAAATCTTCAAAACTTTTCATGTTTTTCAATTGAATAATGCTACAACCTAGTCAATTCAGCCAAACTACACAAAGATTATATAATCTTGTGGCACCTATATTCGACAATGGAGTGGAGTCTACGGGGGTCAAAGTCGGAATTAAGGCATACCAACTCCGATTGAATCGGTGCTCACCCTTGGGGTATTCCAACCATATCTATCGACTGGGTTACAATAACCTACTTACCCAAAGAGAGACGGAGGAGAATACATTCAGAAGGCACTATGATACATTCAGAAAACTACTAAGAAATATATTTGAACTAAAGATCCATTACAGATATATTGGGACAAAGTATGATTACATTGTCGGTATGGACATACTGAATGTGCTAAGGTCACCTCCTTTCATGCATGTCTAAGTGTACCTATTTTCGTAGCGGGTGGTAGATCATGCATTTTTTGTGTTGTTATCATCCTGTTCTTGTTATTGTAGTACTCAACCTATAATAGTTTTCAGGTTCATAATTCCGATTGAATTTTGAAGATTTTGTGATTGTCTGTAATCAGGTTATGAATGGGATATTGGTCATTTCTCTGGAGCTCAACGACCTTCGGTAGACTGCTTTAGGAGCACTTCATTTGGGCTATCGCCTATACAGGTATGGTGAATAAACCCTTTTTTCCTTAAGGATGGGCATTAGAGGTACTTATAACAGGTGGTGGGAGGGGCGGGGAAGGGAAGGGGGGGGGGGGGGGGGGGGGGAATGGTAAGATTTGAACTTACCCCAACCCTACCCTACACTTTCACCATTTAAAGCTCAAGTGGCTGGTCAGTATAGGACATAAGCTATACGGGATTTTGTTTCATCATAATTATCATGACTCCAGTTCATTTTAATTCTTTATGCATCTTTTCTTTGAATTTTTAGAATTCAAGCGTACCTCCTTGTTGGATCTCATTGTGGAAAAAGTAGAGATTGTCCTTTTATGATATGCTGAATTTAGAGACCCTTCAAGTGTAGCAATATAATGCACTAATGTGTATCTTTCTATATCCTCTTAGCCTTAACTTCTCTTTTTTGGAGCTTTGGATATCATTTTTTGCATTTATTGGTGTAAATGTGTAACACCTGATTGCTGTAGGGTCAGGAATGCTATATCAAAACATTACATAGGACGGGTAAAAGAGATCCATAAAGCATAATTACCTCGAACATAATCGATGACTTTATTAAAGCTTAATAATAATTGAAGCAAAATCAAATAGAACGGAAATAAGAGAATATCCTCAGTGTCATTTTCTTCTAACTAAATCAAATTCTAAGTAAATGGTAGGTAAACAGATACATCATACAGTAACTAGGTGCGCTTGGGTAAGCCAATCTTGTGTGCTTGCTTTGCAATCACAAGGATCTCGGCTTTGTTTCTGTAGCCACAGATGAAACTGTGTCAATGATATATGGACATCACTCAATAAACTAGGTGCTCTTGGGTAAGCCAATCTTTGCGGACCATACAAGATGGCTGCCCCCTACCCCTCAAGAGTCACATTCAAACTATTTTACATGCATTCATAGTCACATAATTTTCCTTTGCTTTTCATGAAGTGGCAGAGATATTTATAACATTTTTATTTCATATCACATGGCGGGAGCATGCACATAACGTCAGTTAGATTCAAACCCTTTTTCATGTAGTATTGAGTGCATAAAGAGGGCTACCAAAGGAAGGCTAAATTGCAACGGAATAAGTGGAACAATTTCCGAAAAACATTGCATTGACATTTGAAAGAAAGTAAGAGTATATGATCATATCTAGTGAGCTTCTTTCCTAGTTTGCACAATGCCAACACTTCCTTCGCAACCTAGGGAAACATTCATAACCCTTCCTATCTGCTCATGCTTATGCTAATGTTTTGAGTCGTTTTCATACATGCTTTTGGACACTTGAATTATTCTTTTATTGCTGAAAAGCTTGTTGCAAATATCTTTATATTTACCCTCTTGGATGAATAGCATTAGGTATCAAATATAAAGTAATTCAGTCTGCATATGCCAATGTTTAAATCCCTAAAATGTTAATTGTGCAAAGGCTAACAGCAGCTTGTTTTTTTCATCCTTTAGCCACTCTAAGACCCCTGTTCTAGTCTGTTATGGGGCGTAAAAGTGAATTTTTAGGTGTGAAACTGCTAAATATTTGTGCCCATGGGGGTGTGTGTGTGTGTGTGTGTGGATAGGCCACGTAACCAGCCTTGTATTTTTGGAGTTTCACTCATCTTGACCCCAAAGCATGCCTCAAACTTGGGAAACTTGAGTCATTGCAAGGATGACTCATGGGGTACAACCTATGGTCTTAAAAGCTTCAAGTATAAAAAAGAACTGAATCTGTTTGGCTTCTTGCCAAAGACACAGCCCTCTCCGGGTTTCTCCTGCTCCGCAATTTTTGGAAACAAAATTCTCCCTCCCATTGTCCTCACCGGAGGGAGGGAGGGAGCTTCGGTTTCTCCCTTCCTCCTATCCTTCTCTCCTATTCTTTTGCCTGGTTTTCCTCTCCATTCCATGCTTTTTTCACTTTTTGTTCTGGTCATTACAAGTCCAAGCTCTCCGCCCATTTTCTTCCCAAACTTGCGCCACCAAAAGAGCCATCAACCAAAGACCCAACAAGCCCACCCTCTTTCGGGTGAGAATATCATGGGTATCAGCATAACCAGCATTGCCTTTTCTGACCTTTTTTAACCTGTTTTGGAGAACCAACTTTGCCTGGGACTGTTTCTTCCATTTTTCTGTTTCCAAAAATATTCTCTTTTTTGCCACCTTTTTCTCCACTTTCCTCCCTTTTGGTCAGAAGGAAAGATCTCTGGTTTGCTACAATCCACTTTTCTATAACCATGACACATTGCCAGTGGTTTTTCCAACCGCGAGTTCATTCCACGCGACCAAACCAGCCCCATGACCGGTGTGCGTTGCCCACGTCCTATTGCCCTTAATAGCATCTAGATGGGATATGTTCCTTTCCGGAGAGATAGTCCACTGTCATCTATTGTGCGTCAAGCAGGCGTCCTTACTTCCCTTTCTGAGGATCTAAAGGAAATATGACACACTACAACAGTCAAGTGTAGTGCAACATCAGTTGTTGCAGCTTTCAAATGTAGTACCTGTAACAACCCAGGTCAGGCGACGATAACCAGGGGGTCGACGGCACTTTGAGGAAGCTTAGGCATGCTTAAGGGAAGTGAAAGAAGTGAAGTGTTAGGGAGATTAGGGTTGAATATGAAGTCGTGTCATGGGCTGTGTAGTGAAATGGGCTTTCGTTACTATTAATTTTAGTGTTTACTTAATGTGTTAGTCAGTTTGTAAGGACTTGGTCCATTAGGCTTATGGGCTGCCAGGCCCTTAGTGTCTGCTTGTTATTTTCTTAGATGCACCTGTAGGTAACCTTTGCTTTCTCCACCATAGACAGTTACAGAGAATCTTGTATATCTCTCGTCAGAGATGATTTCCAGGGTATGCATGAAAATACAATATAGTTTTTCAAATTCTCTCACTATTCATCTCTAACCCCGGAAGCCTCTAACCCTCGAAGTGAGATTTCCATCCAACATCACCGGCGTGTTACAATTATCCAGAGCTAGCCTTTCCTCGGCAACTGCTCAGCAGGGTTTTATGGTAGAAGGAACAAGGCTTAATCAATTGTAGGATGGCCTGAATGGCTTTAAGAAGGCTACTGAGTCAGTTGAAAGCCTTGGAAGCAGAGATGCTTGCCATCGAGAGGCAATCAGATTTTGTTGTTCAGCAACTTGCAAGCCTCACACTAGAACTGAAAAAGAAGAACAAGGAACATCAGCATGACGATTCAACATCGGGCAATCTCCACAGATTTGAAGGGTTTGGAGAAGGTGGTGAAATCTTACCCAGGCCAGTCAGATTAGATTTCCCTTCTTTTCAGGGAGATGATCCCGTGGGATGGCTTTATAAGGCCAACTAATTTTTTATGTTTTACAACACTCTGCCTCGACACAAACTCAGATTGGCTTCCTTCCACATAAAGGGAAAAGTTATGGTATGGTTCCAAGATTTAGAGGACTCTGGTGTTATTGTGGATTGGGAATCGTTTGTTAGAGCTATTCTGATTAGGTTTGGGCCCAGTTCTTACGATGATCCAATGGAAACCCTTACAAGGTTAAGACAAACTGGATCTCTTGAGGAATATGTAGTAGAATTTGAAGCAGTTTCTAATAGACTAAAGAGACTATCAGACCATCACAAGTTAAGTTTTTTTTTTTAAGTGATCTAAGGAATGAAATTAGACTACCAGTCAAAATGTTTAACCCATCAGACTTGTTGACAGCGCTTAGTCTGGCAAAGATACAGGAAGAACATGTAAAAGTTAATAGGAAGGGATTCAGGGGGGGTAAATCAGAGTTTGATGGAGACAGGAGGTGTAACAGGGAGGAATAACCAGACCTATGAACCTAATAAGTCTGTTGGAAAGGCCATGGTGCCTGTTCAAAAAATAAACCCTCACCAGATGAAGGAGAGGAGGGACAAAGGCTTGTGTTACTACTGTGATTCCAAATGGAACCCAGGACACAAATGTAAAACCCTAAACTGTTTTTAATAGAAGAAATTGAAGAAGAAGATAGTGAGGGGTTGGATGAAATCAGTCTAATGAATCAAACAGAAAAGAGGAAGGAGATTATTGAGTTTCCTGAGTTACTAGACAGACCAGAGATTCCTCTCCATGCGTTCCTCAAGGCCAAGAGCCATGAGAGTAAAGGGAAAGGTAGCTGGCCAATGGGCTGTAATTCTAATCGACTCCGGCAGTACCCACAATTTTGTAGATCCTAAGGTGGTGAGAAGATCTAAATTTCCTGTTTTGTGTGAAGGAAAATGTGAAGGGTGAGAGTTGCCAATGGTGACCAATTAATAAATGATGGCAAAGGACATGGACTAAAAGTTAACATCCAAGGGTTCTTATTTTCTATGGACCTATTTGTGCTTGAGTTAGCTAGGTGTGATATGGTGCTTGGTGTGCAGTGACTACAAACATTGGGGACCATTTCATGGAATTTCAAGAAGTTAACCATGCCGTTTACCTTTGAAGGGAAGAATATTAGTCAGACAGGGCTGGCATCAACACAATGGTTGGAAGAGAGTACCTGCAGAGAAATGGATAAGTTAAAAAGGAATGAAGTGGTGCTGTAGTTGATTGGTGAAGATGAATTGACCTGGGAACAGACGCTGTCTGGGCCCTTGAAGGAGATTTTGCATAAATTTGAGGATGTGTTTCAAGAGCCCCATGGCCTTCCTCCATGCAGAACTCATGATCATGCAATTAAATTACTGCCAGGGGCAAAACCAGTGTCTGTCCGACCCTATAGATATCCTTTTTTTCAAAATGATGAAATTGACAAAATTGTACAGGAACTACTGCACTCAGGGGTGATCCAGCCAAGTCAAACTCCTTACACTTCCCCGGTACTATTGGTCAAGAAGGCAAATGGGTCATGGAGAATGTGTGTGGACTACATTGCTCTAAATCAGGTCACCGTGAAGGATAAATTTCCTATTCCTATAGTGGAGGAGCTCTTGATGAGTTGAGTGGTTCTAAGTTGTGCATAAGACAACCTTCCGTACCCACGAAGGCCATTATGAGTTTCTGGTCATGCCCTTTGGGCTGACCAATGCACTGTCAACTTTTCAGAACCTGATGAATGAGGTTTTCAGGCCTTATCTAAGAAACTTTGTGCTGGTTTTCTTTGATGATATACTGATATACAGCAGTAGTGAAGAGGAACATTTGAAGCATCTGGAGTTAACCTTGGGCCTTCTAAGAAAACACCAGCTATTTGTAAAAGAGTTCAAGTGCAAATTCGGGTGTCAGGAAATTGGATATTTGGGGCACTTAATTTCTGGACAAAGGGTGAGAGGCAGACCTTAAGAAGTTTAAAGCCATGGTTGACTGGCCCAAACCTAAGACAATAAAGGCTTTGAGTGGGTTCTTTGGCCTAACTAGCTATTATAGGTGTTTTATCAAGGGTTATGGGAGCATAGCTGCTGCCCTCACAGCTTTGCTAAGAAAAAATAACTTTCATTGGGGTGAGGCAGCTGAAACAACCTTCTTGAAACTAAAGGGGGCCCTAACCCAGCCACCTGTGCTGGCCTTACTAGATTTTTCTAAGCCATTTTTTTATTGAGTGTGATGCTCTAGGAAGAGGGGTGAGAGCAATCCTAATCAGCAGGGCAGACCCTTTACATCTCGTAGCTAGGCCATGGAGCATGATTTAGCTGGCCTTGCTGCTAGTTCGGGAATTAGATTTACAGAGGCTCAGGTTTGCCCATGTTTGCCTTGGAATATGAAGTTAACGAGCATCTTTTATCTCATTGGTTTGTACATTATTAATTAATGTGTATTAACGTGCTGGCCCATCTTTTTTCTCTCGACTTAGTAAGGCGATTAGGGTAGCGATGGCTACTGCCGCTGTCCTCGCGGCTTTGCGGGGCGGGCAAGGTGGCTCTATGACAGATTCGGATCAGAAGATGACGAATTTAGAGCGTCGAGTGGGAGGCGCTGTGGGGGTTGGATTTGGTATGGTTTTGTGGTTGTCGTGATGGATCGGCCTCAAGTTTTACCTGAGGTTGAGATTCCGTTCAGGGAACCGAGATTTGCAGACGGGGAGTTGTTTTTCCTCTTCACCAAAACAGAGATCAATCATTCGGCATAACCATTTTGGTTCTCTGTCGTGTTGAAATTCTTGCGTAGGAGGCCTTCGTTAGATCACGTTCGGGGATTTATCAAATCCCGTTGGGGACTCTGAGGTATGCCGATTGTTGGTCAGTTGAAGAACCCATGGAATATTTTGGTCCGACTATCGATTAAAGAAGATTTCATCGCGGTTATGGCTAGGGGGAATTTTGAGATTGCAGGTGCACCTTATCGGGTCTTCCACTGGACAACAAAGTTTGTCGAAGAGGACTCTCCGCTGGTACCAGTTTGGCTTTCACTTCCGAGGCTGTCATCGAACTATTTTCATGAGTCTATGCTGCGTCTATTGGTGGGGGATTTGGTCGGTTTTTGAAGCGGGACAATGCAACGGCGTGTGTGACAGGGCCAGAGGCGGCACAAATTTTTGTTGAGGTTGATGTTTCCAAACCTTTCAAATGGGTGTTCTGGTTGGGGGTTCCAGGGCATGCGAGTAGTCATTATCAAGAGGTTATTTTTGAATCTCTTCCTCTGTTTTGTGTTTCGTGTCGAAAGCAGGGCCATGAGGCTAATCGGTGTGGGCGTTGTAATCGTTTGGAAAAATCTGAGAGTGGCGCTGTGAATGGTGTCCCTGAGAGTTGAGTAGGTGGTCTGGAGAGGGTTACGAATCAGTGGAAGGTGGTGGGAAACAAAAATCCAGTAGTGGTAACAGAGGCGAGAATTGAAGAGGAGGGCTTCTCTAAGCCTCGTCGGGCTGTTATTTTGAAAGATATTAATAAGTGTAGGCGTCAAGTGGAGATGGTTGCAATGGAGATGTTTTATGTGGACTCAAAGGGTGAGGTAATTACTAGAAGACAATTTGAGGAGGAACTAGATGGTGGAGGATTGGTCAGAAATGTTGAGGCTCGGGCTGGGGGAGGAGATGATGCGGAGAGCAATGGGGATTCGATTCAAAGAGTCTTGGCCAGCTGGTTTGAATTATCTGAAGAGGTTTCGGATACTGTAGAACCTCGAGAGGGGTTGGAGGTCATGCATATGACGCCTCGTAGTTCACTGAAATTGGTGGATGAGACATTGGAATTTGAGTTAGCTCGTTTGGCAACGGTGGGGATATGTATGGGGGTATTAATAAGTGGGTCTCTTTGTCTGGGGGGGGGAACCCGAAGGCGATGCGGATGTTTTGGTGAGTAAGTGTTTCGATTCTGATTCTGAGCTGAATGTGCCTTTGAAAAAATTACGGGGTGTGAAGACGAAAGAGTCAGTGGCAGTCCCTCGTTCCAAAAAAATTTTTTAGTTAACTATGCAGATTCTCATATGGAATATTAGAGGTATTCGTTCGTCGAAGAGTAGACTTCGGCGCCTTATGAATAAAAATCGGCCACTGGTGGTGGCTTTGTTAGAGCCTTTTTCTTCTTCTAATAAAATGTCGGCAATGGGCTAGGTGGCTAAAGCTGCCGAATGTTTTGAATAATGCCGAAGTAGGGGGTAAAGTTTGGTTGTTTTTGGATGATAGTCTACTGTTTGAAATCATTTCTATGTCAGATCAAGCCTTGTCTGGTTGGTTTTTTTTTTTGATAAAAAGGATCTCATTCCATTCATTTAAGAGGACATACATCTTTGACTTCAAACGACAAGTCAATTACAAACGTTAGTAGAATCTCAGTACACTAATGTGACTGACATGGTCTAGTCCAGACGGCTTATCTCTAAAGATTGAAGTCTAAGAGATAGCACAACTCTGTTCCCAACAGAGTTCACAGTAACCAAACATAAAACTCCATACCCAACTAGATTGAGTATGGAGAAACCAAACCCCAACATCACCGACTAAGCGGAGGGGGGACAACACCCTTTGGACCTAAGTCCGAAGGGACAAATGTTTTTGGATTTTTTTGTTTTCTTGAAAATAAAGACAATGCATAAATAAATTACATAGAGAAAACACTGTAAAAAGGGAAAAACAGTGCACAAAAAACGCCTCGGAAGGGAATACTGACGGTCGGTCTTGGGAGATCCAGAGTCGCCGGTTCGGGAGCTGCCGCGCGTTGCAACGGCAGAGAGCTCCTTGGTGGCACGTGAGGGCCACGGGCCGACAAGCTTCGGAATTTTCGTCCCGCGCGTGCAGGCTACGCTCCACTCCACTCCGGTTGGGGCTGTGTTCGGTGGACGTGTAGATCGGCGGCTGGGCAACCTCCTGGTGGGGCGCCTGTTGGCTATAGGGATCCCGAAGACCACGAACGGCGATTCTCCCTATATTTGGCCTGAAAAACGAAAAAGAAAAAAACAAAATACAAAGGAAAATCAGAGAAGTAGAGGGAAAGAGTGAAGGGGGAAGGAGCCGAAGCCCCCACACCCCCCTCTAGCCGGTCTGAATGAGCTGGATTTAGAGAGAGTTGCGGTATGGGTTTGGGTTTAGCAATAATTCGGCCAAATTTGACCAAAATAGGAACAACCAAAACGGCTTGTCTGGTTGGTTTGTTAAAGGCCGTCTGCGTGTGTTGGTTTCTATATTTTATGCTAGTTGTTTTCAAAGAAAGCGTACGGAGTTGTTGGAGTATTTGTGTGCTCTTGATGCGGGTGGTAGGCCGTATTTTGTTGGGGGAGACTTTAATATTATTCGGTGTGATGAGGAGAAGGTGGGAGGATTGTTGAGTGCTTCTCGAGCAAAAGAGGAATTTAATACATGTATTCATGATTGTGGGCTGGTTGAGTTGCCATTTGGAGGAAATAAATTTTCTTGGTGTAGTGGCAGGCTAGGGGGGAGGAGGATTTGGGCTAAATTAGACAGGATTCTGGTGAGCTCTTCGTTTCTCAATGTTCTTCAAGATGCCCGTATGGAGTATCTTCCGCGTACTTCTTCGGATCATTGCCCTATGTTGATTTCTTTAGATAGGGAGAGGGGAGGGGGGGGGGATTCAGTATTTTCGTTTTCAATGCACGTGGGGAACTCATGAAGGTTTTTTACCATTAGTCCGGGAGTGTTGGAATAAGAAGGTTGGGGGATGTGCTATGGTGAGGTTGAGTTCTAAATTAAAATGTTTAAAGAAGATGTTGAGGAAATGGAATATGGATATGTTTGGAAGAGTGGAACTGGAAATTAAAGGCCTTGAATCCCGAATAATGGAACTTGAAGAAATTCTCAGTGTGGATTTTTCCCAGGATCGGGAGAGCGAGCTTTTGATGTGTAAACAATGGCATATCTAGTGGCTACATCGAGAGGAGATTTTGGGATGCCAGATATCACGAATCAAGTGGTTAACGGAAGGGGATTCGAATTCAGCTTTCTTTCATGCTTCTTTGCGTATTAAAAACAAGAACAAAATAATTGAGAGTATGAAGATGCGGGATGGTACTTTGTTACTATCAGCCGAGGAAGTTCATGAGGCAGCCGTGGGTTTCTTTCAAGAGCTGCTTTCGGCGACACTTGTTGGTAGTCATGAGGAAAGTTTTCATTTGTTTGCTCCTATAGTTATTGAGACTAAGAGCTCCTCGCTGTGTGCAGCTCCATCTCTCGAGGAAGTCAAGGCTGCGTTGTGGTCTATTCCTCAGGATAGTAGTCTTGGGCTCGATGGGTTTTCAGCCAGTTTTTTGTCATTGCTTGGGATATTGTGAAACAAGATCTGCTTGATATGGCCAATGAAGTTTTTGAAGGTATTCCCGCTCACTAATTTTTTCAGGGCTTTTCGGGGCGACAAATCTTGTATTGATTTCGAAGGTGGATACACCGGAAGATTTTGGGCATTTTCGGCCTTTCAGTTTGTGTTCAGTGGTCTATAAAATTATGGCTAAAATCATAGTTTTTAAACTGGCACCGATTATTGGAAAAATATTGTCAGCAGAGCAGGTTGCATTTGTGCAGGGTCGTAGTATTTTTGACAACATGGCTATTGCTCAAGAGTTAGTGAATGGAATGAATCGGAAGACTAGAGGGGGTAACGTCATGCTGAAAATTGATATGGCGAAAGCATATTGACCAAGTGAATTGGACCTTTTTATTGGAAGGCTTACGTCGATTGGGTTTCTCAGGAAAATGGCGGTCTTTAATCTTTAATTCTATCTCATCTCTGAGTTTTTCTGTTATGATGAATGGTAGTTGCAAGGGTTTTTTTAAGCCTTCTCGTGGACTTCGACAAGGTGATTCTCTCTCTCCATATTTGTTCATTTTGTCAGAAGAGTTACTTTCTCGTATGCTTAATTAGGAATTTCAGTCAGGGCGTGTTAAGTACTTTAATTCAAATGGTGGTGGTGGGGTGTCACACTTGTTATATGCGGATGATTTGTTGATTTTTGCAAATGGTGGTAAGGGATCTATGAGAAATTTGATGAGAGTGATTCGCCAGTATGAAAGTTTATCGGGACAGTTGGTAAGCCCATGTAAGTCTTCTATTTTTTTCTCTTCAAATATTCCTTATAATCGAAGATTACAATTGAAGCAGTTATCGGGGTTTGCTGAAGGCGCATGGCCATGTGTGTGTTTGGGGATGCTGGTTCATGTAGGAAGGAAGAGGTTACATATGTTTGAACCTTTATTACAAAAAGTGCAAAAGAAATTGGCAGGTTGGAAAGAGAAGTTACTCTCCTTTGGTGGTAAACTCATTCTTATTAAGCATGTTCTTAATAGCATGCCCATTCATTTATTGTCTGTGTTGTCTTTGCCAAAAGGAATTGTTGCTAAACTAACGAAAATGTTTTCCAACTTCCTTTGGGGATCAAGTGGGGATGTTAATAAAAGAAAATGGGTATCTTGGAGACGTATTTGTTTGCCGGTAGAGGAAGGTGGATTGGGAATTCGTGACCTTTCGAAGGTCTGAAAATCTTTGTTTATGGAGTTTGCTTGGAAGCTCCTTATTGGTGATTCTCTTTGGGCTAATTTTTTCCAAAAAAAATGTGGGTGATGAGCCGCTAGGTTTGATTGGGTCGGTGCCAAAGGGATCTTGTTTTTGGAAAGAGCTTGTACAAGTGTTGCCTTTGCTCATTCGAAATTCACAGTTAGGGAGGGTGCCTTAAATTTTTGGTATGACAATTGGTTTGGTGAGGGGCCTATTGTTGACGGCTTTCCGGTTGTGGGAAATCATAAATTGCTTGTTAAGGAATTATGGAATGAGGAGGGATGGAAATGTGATGAGATTCGGCCATTAGTCGAGTTGAAGGCAGCAATAACTTGCTTGTCTAAGAAAATAGACTTAATTTCAGTTGGAGACAATAGAGTTGTAAGAAACAAGACGGGCCCGAACCCTTTAAACTCTAAAGGAAAACGGAAAATTAGATTCGGCCCTGTCCCCATAACCAGATCGAGGAGAGTATGGCGGGTCAAAAGGAAATCTGGAATATTCGAAGCGGGGTCTACATCCAGTATCGGCATTGAGACATCAGTAATGGAATGCCATTCGCCTCTTGTTACACCCTTGGTCCCTGAAAAAACTATGGCTCCCTCGCCGGAGTTGAACGAAAATGGTGTACTGCTGAGGTCTGAAAGAGATGTAGAATCCGATACCACCCTAGAGGTGAAGGAACTTGCTGTCACTCCATAATCTCCAATGGGCCTGAAACCATTGGAGAGAACCGTTGGTGCCTTGTATAGAGGAATGTCTAGAGGCGGGAGTGTAGTTGGATGCTATGTCTGGGGATAATGTAGCTCCCTTGGTTTCTCTTCCTCCAATAGCAGATTGGATTCTGCCTAAAGTTAGTGAGATTCGGCAATTTGTGGGAATTTCACATAGAGGATGTGAAGACCAATTTAAAGAACTAATCACTGCAATTGATGCAAGCCACGCGCTTGAAACCAAATCAAGTTTCAAGAAAAGCAGGGAGTTACAACGTCTTCATTGGGCAATCAACTACGACACTAAGAGTGGTAGCTCAACTAGAGGGAAGTCCAAAGGGAGGGCATTGTGAAATTTTAGTTCTAAAGGAGGAAATAAGAGGTTGGGGTTGGGTTTTCGGGTAACGTTTTAGTTCTACGGGAAACAAGTGTTTGGGGTCAGGCTTAGTGTATTTTGGGTTGTTTTTCACGGGTTTGTTGGGTCATTGGGGTCAATGGGCAGGGTGTTTTCTTGTATACATCAGTGTACCTGGTTATTCCTTTTTGATATATATAATATTTTTACGTATAAAAAAAAAAAAGAAAGAGATTCGGCCATTAGTAAATGAAAGTATGTTTCAAAAAATCATTCAATCAAATGTTCGAATTTGGGGGAGAGGGGGGGGAAGGGATATGTTGGTGTGGAAGCAGACAGTGGATGGGGTTTTTACTACAAAGTCGGCTTGGCAAATTATTCGTTCACATGGCATTATTTGTCCTTGGAAGAAATGGCTTTGACAAGATCATGTCCCGAAGAAGATGTCCTTTTTTTGTTGGAGGGCACGTCAAAATGCGGTGCCCGTTGATACTATCATTCAGCAGCTTGGGATTCTAGTGGTCTCTAAGTGTCAATGTTGTGTCACTAATAGGATTGAGGATCCGGATCATGTGCTTTGTGATGGGGAGGGACCACAGAAGGTCTGGGATTTTTTTGCTGCACTTTTTGGCATTCGACTTCCACAGGTTCGTGTATGGACTGATGTGATGAATATATGGTGGTGTCAGGCTTCTTTTTCATATTAGGTTCGATAGCTTCGTGGCATAATTCCTTATTGATTTCTTGGGCTCTTTGGAAAGCTCGTTGTTCGGCTCGCATGGAAGATTCGAGATATGAGTCCAAGGATATTATTCAGATGGTAAAAGGTATGATTTTGGATATTTCGAGTTCCATGAAAATGTTTAAAGTCGTGAGTGAATATGATTTGAGAATATTAAGGGAGCTTAATTGCCCCATTGTGCTGATTAAGAAGAAGATTTTGAAGCTCATTTCTTGGTCACCACCAACAAGGGGCTATTCAAAGCTAAATGTTGATGGGGGTTCCATTGGTAATCCTGGGATGGCCGGAGGAGGGGGTGTTGTTCGTGATGCGCAAGGGTGGGTTCTTGGGGGTTTTGCTCATTCCTATGGTCAAGCTACTAATAATATCGCTGAGTGTAGAGTAGTACTTGATGGGCTTTATCTTTGTTGGCAGTTGGGGTTGCAAAATGTTTTAGTTGAGTCCAACTCGAGTGTGGTGATGAGATGGTTTGTCTCAGGGGTTTGTAACTATTGGTATTTGTGGGAAGAAGCGATCTCCATTATTTCCTCGATGAATGTTCAGTTTAAGCATGTGTTTAGAGAAGCCAATATGGTAGTGGATTTTTTAGCAAAATACTGGGCGACAGGTGGGACTTGGGATTTTTGTGGGGAGGACTTTGGTCCAGGTAGATTGAAGGGGCTTATACGTACTGATAGGTTGGGGATTCCTTATGTTAGATATTAGTAGAGAAGTTTGGAGTTTGGTTTTTTGTTGTTACCACGGTGTTCCTTAGCTATAAGTGAAGGTTTTTTTTTAATAAAATTGGGAGGGAGTCACTTATGGACATGTGACTTTCCTCTCTTTTAAAAAAAAAAATCTCTTAGCCAGGCCTTAAAAGGCAAGACTCTTTTATTATCCACGTATGAGAAGGAACTATATGCCTTAGTAATTGCCATCCAAAAATGGAGGCCCTATCTATTGGGCAGGATATTTGTGGTTAAAACAGGCCATCACAGTTTAAAATACCTTCTGGATAAGAAAATTGGCACGTCTATGCAACATAAATGGTTAAGTTGCTAGGTTATAATTTTGTTGTTGAATATAAGAAGAGATCAAAGAATAGAGTGGCAGATGCTCTATCTCGAAAGGTGGATGAAATTTCTCTTGCATTAATATCAATACCTTCAGTTGAGTGGTTAGAGGAGATTAAACAAGGGTATGACAAGGATCCTGATTTACAGGAATTAGTGACTTGGTATCAAGCAGGACAGTTGAACCAACATGATTCTATGAGAGAAGGGTTACTGTTTAATAAGGGCAGGATGTACATAGCCAATATTCCAGACCTAAAAGCTAAGTTACTCCAATTTGTACATGGAAGTTCTTGGGGTGGGCACTCTGGATTTAACAAAACTATACAGAGGGCAAGGAGGAAATTTTATTGGCCTGGACTGAAAACTGATGTTAGAAAGCTTGTGCAAAGATGTGAAATCTGCCATGTGCAGAAAATTGAAAATACCATACCTAGTCGGTTACTCCAACCTCTACCTATCCCCTCCCAGCCATGGTCACACATAACCATGGACTTTATTGAAGGTCTGCCTACTTCTGATGGGTTCAGTACTATTTGGGTGGTGGTGGATCACCTGACCAAGTACAACTATTTTGCCCCTCTGGGCCACCCTTACTCAGCCAAAACAGTAGCCCAATTGTTCACCAAACATATTTTTAAGCTACATGGGCTACCTCACTCCACTTTTGACAGGGACAGTACTTTTAAAGCATGTTTTGGAGATAGTTGTTCAAGGCACATGGGGTTCAGCTGGTCTTTAACACAGCCTTTCACCCCTAGACGGATGGGTAATCTGAATTGGTGAACAAAAGCTTAGAGACTTATCTTGGGTGCTTCATGGTGACAGGCCCAAAGATTGGGTTAAGTGGGTGCCACTTGCAGAGTGGTGGTACAACACCAGTCCACATGCCTCTAGCAAGTTGACACCCTTTGACGCCTTATATGGATGCCTCCCACCTAGAATCATGTCCTACAGTCCAAGTACTACTACAGTCGAGGAGGTAGATGCTACACTAAGGTCCAGGGACTATATATTACAACTTCTTTGACATAATCTCAATAGAGCCCAAAGAAAGAATGAAAACAAATGCTGACTTGAATAGAAAGGAGCAAACTTTCGGAGTGGGGGAGTGGGTATACCTGCGGTTGCAACCTTACCGCTAGACCTCAGTGGGTCAATGCTGGAATCTAAAGCTGGCCCCACATTTCTCGGGCAATTTCAGATCGACGGTAGGGTTGGTGAGGTGGCGTACTGGCTTCAACTCCCAGCAACAACTCAGATCCACCTTGTGTTTCACATTTCTCAGCTCAAGAAGCGTTTGGGAGGAGTCTCGGTGCTGACACGACTGCCACCAGTCAACTCACAAGGGGTGTTACAGCCAGAACTGGGGGAGGTCCTTGAGTGAGGGATCCGTCCAGTCAACAACAGACCAGTCACAGATCTATTGGTTCGATGGCAGGGCCAGAAGATAGAAGACACAACCTGGGAGAACAACTATAAGTTGAAGGCAGCCTTCCTGCACCTTGTGGACAAGGTGTTTTAATTGGGGGAGGCATTGTAACAACCCAGGTTGGGTGGTGACGACAACCAAGGGTTGAATCTGAAGGGAAGTGAAAGAAGTGAAGTGTTAGGGAGATTAGGGTTGAATCTGAAGTTGTGTAGGGATGGGCCGTGTAATGGGCTGCATAGTGAAATGGGCTTTCTTTACTATTAATTTTAGTGTTTACTTAATGTGTTAGTCAGTTTGTAAGGACTTGGTCCATTAGGCTTATGGGCTGCCAGGCCCTTAGTGTTTGCTTGTTATTTTCTTAGATGCACCTGCAGGTTACCTTTACTTGCTCTACCATAGATAGTTACAGAGAATCTTGTATATCTCTCGTCAGAGATGATTTCCAGGGTATGCATGAAAATACAATACAGTTTCTCTAGTTCTCTCTCACTATTCATCCCTAATCCCGGAGGCTCCTCACCCTCGAAGTGAGATTTCTATCCAACATCGCCGGCAAGTTACAGTACCACAATCCCTTACTAGAATTGCGTAAAGAAAAAAACCACCTTTATTGTGGTTACTTCTTCAGTTCAGTTGAGGAACATGGGCTTTGATATGAACCCGCGGGAAAGGAATCCCTTGAACCCACAGTCAATTTGAAAACTTCCCAAGAAAGCCAAAATCAAGTCAAAGGATGGAGAACCTAGACCCGATGAGAACTCGTTTCAAGAACCTAGATTATATTAAAATCTAGACCCGTTGAAGAACCCGTCTCAAGAACCCAGATTACAAAGGAGGAACGCCACAAAGGTTGTGATTTACCTTTGATAAGTTCAAAAGTTCAATTAAGAACAAGAGGAGTAAAACTCAACTCACAATGAATAAATTCATCAAATTTCATAAACTTCATTATCTGATTAGAATGAGGCTACATAGAATATTTAAAGGAAAACCTAATGAAACCCTAGCCAAAATAAACCCCCCATCTTCCAAAAGTGCCCCTGGATGAACAGTGCCGCGGCTACAGTGCCGTGCTACAGTACTCGGCTACAGTAACCCTAACCCTAGTTCAATAAAATAATAATTTTCCCAACATGCCCTTGCATAGGCCCCCTTAAGTGCTTCTCATAATAAACTCAATTATTCTAAACTAATAAAATAAGTTCTTTAAATGAATTAAATAAGTTGAAACCCTTCAAGAGCCCAAAGCCTTTAAGTCTTGTCGTTGCCTTCTTCCGTAGCTGATCAAATGAATTAAAACAGGATCCTCATCCTTCAAGCCCCATCTTGAATGTTGGTCTCTTGCTAAACTTATCTCAGGTGGATTGCATCAATCCTTACATTGTCTCTTTGATCTTCTTGGCCCATCTGGAAGTTGCAAATGATCTTTAAGACTAAGCTCATCTTGGTTCCCATCAGGCTTGGACTAGTTATTGGCTTCATTATCCTTTTTTTTCCCGATGCACTGTATTTGTGACACCCCTTTCCCATTTTTGTGGATGTCACATTAATAACCTTTCATTGAGCCAGGTCATAAGAGATCCATAAATACATCAAAGCAAAACTAACATTTTATTACAACATAATGATAGTAGTTGTAAAATCACATAAAATGAAACTTAGGGAAAGATCCCCAACGCCTTGTTCCTACACAAACCAAGTTCTAAACTATTTGATGAAATACTAATTGACTAGGACACGCTCTCAATTGTTAGTTGTGGCATCCCCATCATTGACCTCAACTGAGACGTTTAAACCGTTAAAACAAGATGACCTAAATACTTACTAAATGGATACATCGCGCAGTAAAGAAGGTAAAAATGCGTTTCTATTTCACAAAGCATTCCCACATTATAAAATGATATTCACACTTGTCACAAACATTTTCCCTTTAATTACTTAAGTGACCAACACACATTGTGGCAACCTCAAGGTAATTTTCGTTTCCGCTCCTATGGCCACAGGTCGAACCTTGGGTTCTATCTGTCAGACCATACAATATGGCTGACCTTGCCTCTCTTGCTCTGCTCCAGTCATTCATCAGTCATAAAAGCCAAGAAAACACTTCAAACCATTTACACATTTGTTCATCCACATTTGTTTCCTTTCCTTCCTTTTCCTTTTTTGGTTCTCATTTCTTTCTTTTTCTTTGCTTTTCATCATGTAATATAAGTATTACAATCTTTTTCACATAATATTAGATGTATAAAAAGGCTACCAAAGAAGGCTACATAGCATTGTAATACATGAACTAGTCTTGGAGAAACATAACATCGTAATACAATATGCTTCCTTTATTGCTAGTAACATGTACAGGGGACTCAAAACACAATCATTGAGTCCCTCAATCATTCTTCAATAATTTTTCATTGTTGTTCAGATGAAGATTCTCCTCAATGATAGGATCTAGGATAATCTCATGCAGACCATGCTCGAACTTCTCGAATATTCTTTTCCACTTCCGTGACTAGGTAGGTAACAAAGTGGGACAGCTCGATAAATTTAGTAGCATATCATTCGTCAACATCACTTGGACTATGTTTGCAAATTGTCCGGCCTTCACCTCCCGAATCCCTAGGGAAGAAGCTTTCCCAAAAAATCTTCTTGAAGCATTCCCACGTAATTGGTACTCATTCTCGAAGCTCTTGCTGTAGGAGATCCCCTCATCGGGGCCCGCCATTCATCTGCATCATCCGCCAAGTTAAAGGTGGTGAATTCCACATTCTGCTTGTTTGTGCAGTTCAAAGCTATGAAGATCTTGTCTGATCTCCATGGGTAATTCTTGATATCCATGGCATTTTACTTGCTGTCAAATGTAGGAGATGTTGATGGGTGAATTGCTCGAATATGCACGCAACTTGAGGAACCCTTGCTCCCATGACTTGGCTTTTGGCAAATGCTTCAATGAAACGTGTAGTGGCAGCAGCAAGTGAATCCAAGTTATCTGGAACATACTGGTTCTCATATTCAGTGCCATCTTGAAATTAGTTTAAACATACATCGCGGTTAAAGCAAACAAACAAATAAACTACTGGACTCTTGAACAGGCCAAGACTCATTCTCGGTAACCTAGTCCTAGTGTCTTTTCTTTTAACTCAGAAGTCAGTCTAAAGAATCTCTTAACCTGGCTCCGCTGCCAAACTTGTAACACCCCTTTGTTGTAGGGTAAGGAATGCTGCTATAACTTATCTTTTACACCACGATAGAAGATCCAACATAAAAGATTACCATAATGGAAAATTAATATAATAATCGCTTAATATTGGAAGGAAAATAACATCATATTATATGATGCTTGTGGTGCACTTGTACTTTGCTTGAGTAACTGGGCTTCTGGTCTCATTGGTACCCCTTTAAGGCTGACGTTCTTTAAAGAATTTCAAGAAAGTCATATGATATGATGCTTTTAGTCCATAGAAGTAGTGCTATAAAATGATTTTCTTGAGCTTTTGTCGTTATATCATAACTACGTTTTCCATGTCTGTGGTTTTTTTTTGTTTTGTTGGATGAGTCCACAAACATACTATTTTTAATTTTGAGCATCAGTAAATGGGGCATATTGGAACTCAACCCTTTGTACCACTCTTTTTACAACTATTTGTAAAATCAAAGGCGGTAATGCAAAATTTGAAATTCAAATAAGATGGAAAACACAAAATTAAAAAAAGTATATTAATGAATTGGCATTGTCACATTGAACAATAGTAAAATGGGTTGTAAAATAGTTATGACCGTATCATTAATATCTTCTTCTATTAATGGCTATGAATGCACTTCATTTTGTCCCTGTTTCTGATCTTCCAGAATGTTGCATCAGATCCTTTAGCATTTGCTGACAAAGCAAATACAGACATATTGATGTATTGTACTGGAGGTATCCGTTGTGATGTATATTCTACAATTCTGAGGTAACTGGCTCCTCTCTCTTCTCCTGTCCTAAAATTGGCCCTAGAAATTCTAGGATCAATCTCTCTTCCGTATTTCCATCCTTTCTGAAAGGACGGATATATTGATGTATTGTACTGCTTCGTGTTACACCGCTCACTCATAACACTTATTTTCTTGTGCACATAATTGGAAATAGTCAAATGACTTGATGCATTGAGCAATTTCACCCTGGGGTAAAAGTTATAATCCTTTTAAGAAGTTTGAGTCATGCAATTGTTCTGAGGCAGATGAAGTCATATTTAGAACCATAAAGCACCATGTAGATTGTCAGATCGGATATGGGTATTGGCCGGTAATAGCCGAATTATACTAAGACTAAATCATACCTGCAAATAACCCAACCATAAAGCGCATTGCATGGACACATTTTCCTTGCTATTGAAAAAGTTTTTTATGTTGATATTAGTTGTGATTTTCTTTTTCTGATAAGTAATATTAGTTGTGATTTACTTCAACCTATTTGTATTATCCTGTGCTAGATTCGAAGTTCTTCTTCATATATTGATCTACTCTGACAACCTAGAGGACCATTATGAATGGTTGTGGTCTGTCAGCTTCCTTTTTTTATTTGTGCTTTTGTCCCATTATGAAGCACAAATTCCTCTGCATTGCATGTCTGTGTGAAGTGTGGGCCTCTCTTCATCAGAGTGGCTGAGATATGGGATTAGTATGAAAACTTAATGAAAGAGAGATAATAAAATAATGTTGGGGCAGGACGGGGTACCTTGTTACTGTTGCAAGATTATTCGATTCTTCCTCTTTTCCCCCCAAATTTTAGAGTTTTATGTTTTTCAAATTTTGAATGCTAGACAAAGGGGCTTCCAAAATGTGTACTCCTTGAAGGGCGGTGTTTCTCATTATTTAAAGAATGAAGGTCCTGCAAAATGGATTGGGAATTTGTTTGTGTTTGATTCCCGTCTTTCTCTTGCCCCTTCTGCCTACAAGCCTGAAGCCATTGTTAAAGCAGCCAGGAGTGAAGAAGTTTCTGGGAGTAATACATTTGCCAGATGCTACATATGTGGTTCTCAGGTTGTTGAGCTAAGGCATCGTAACTGTGCAAATCTTGACTGCAACCTGCTTTTTCTGTAAGCATCCTTCTCTTCGTCTTCTCTAACCCCAAATTTACAATCTCCAATGAACCCTTTCATATTTTATGCATGTGAACTCAACGTTGTCACCTTTACCAATGATCCTGGCTGTTTTGATTTTCAAAGCATGTGTTTTGCATCTCAAGTAAGTTAACTTGTGACATGGCAATAGTCTTTTAGAGTGACCATAGTGAATGATTCTTAAAAGACTTAATCCTAATGGATTTAGTTTTTGACTGATGTCTATTTGATGATTCAAAGATAAATTTCGAGATCTTGAAAATCCTAAGCCATATGTAGAGCCTTTGTGCATTTCATCTGCTACCATTATTGGCATGCAAGACCTTGGGGGAATTTTATATTCTGTCTGATGGCAAAAGCACTTTTGTTGGTAGGTATGATATCTTCTTCCATCTTTAGTTATTAAACGTGTTTTATGTTTTACTTTAAAAAATGGAAAATACTTTAGCCACAAAGTGATTACACAAAAATAAACCTACAAACTGATGTGGTTTGATGTAGTACGTTAGATTGTAAAGTTATTTTTATTATAAAGTAGATCTAACGGATTCCATGAAACCGCATCAGTTTGTGGGTTTATTTTGTGTAATATTTGTGTCTGCAACAATTCTCTTAAAAAATACATTTGCTGCTTTATTGCTTGAAAGTGCAAATTGAAGAACTTTGTTCTTGGTGTAGAAAACAAAGTAATGAAGGATCCAAGTAGAAATGTTTTGTATAGACATGGGGGTAAGAACCACATAAGGTCATTATTGAATGGTATTATAATGTGGGGGAGTGGTGGTGTACAAGGCTGTGTGAGAGACCATCTTGTTTTCTTGTTACTTAGAACCCTTCAAGTGGCCATAGAGTCACTTGGGCGAACAATGTGAGGGAAGCTGGTGGTGGGTTTGGGCTAGTCATTGCACCTGCAAGCCAGTCTGCCAAGGCCGCTGGTTACCTGTACGCATGGTGCCTCTGAACAGTGTCTTGTGCTCTGGTGAATGAGAGATCTATGTTGAAATGACTTGGGATGCAACTGCCAATGTTGTTCTTGATGATGTAGCTCACCATACTAGTGCTGAGCCGAAGACTGACTCTCTCTCAGCCCCTTCAATCTCCACCTGTTCGCGTTACTGATAAAAAAGAATCTCCTTTAGTTTGTGGTAGTGGGTCTGAGGAAATTTTGGCACCATCACCAGCTCTCCTGATGGGCAGTGTTTTAGAGTTGGGTCCTTTGGAACCTTTTTCATGTCTTCGGGTTGAGGACGAACAGAAGCCATAAGGCAATGGCCAGAGATGTATAAGGATATGCAATTAGTGATGAGGGAAAAGGATTGTGCATGAATTGGAGTCCAAGGGAGGGAGGAGGCTGGTGTTCATCCAGTACCTCTTTGTTCCTTGCCATTGTGTTTCAACATGTCAGGAGCTTCGGAATGGATGCTTCAGAAAGTGAATGAGATTCAAGGTTGTGTGGGAATCTCTTGAGAAAGCTTTGAAGAACAATTTCGGGCTTTAGTCATTGCTATTGGTCGGGGCATTCTCTCTCTTCTAAGTCAGCCACAAAAAGAGAGAGAGAGTTAAAGAGACTCACTTGTATGATAAACTATGATGCCAAGGAGGGAAGTGCAAGTCTAGAAAGGTCCAAAGGTAGGGCAACAGACTTTATTTTATGAATTCTTAGTTTATTTCATGGGGGCTGAATGACTTCAATAAGCACTTCCATATCAAGTATTTACTTCACCTTTGGAAGGTGGATATTGTATGTTTGCAGAAAAGAAGGTTGAAATTGGTTGATGGAAGTGCCACTAGAAGTTAGTGGGATTGTCCATATGTGGGATGGGCTTTCCTTGCTTCTAAAGGGGGCCTCGAGTGGAGTCCTTGTGATGTGGGACAAGAGGGTTGTGAAGAGTATTAGTGATTACTTGGTGTCCTGCTCTTTCAAGTTTATGGAGGATGGATTTGTGTGGGCTTTTGCTTGTATTTATGGACCAAATGTGGATAGCAGCAAGAGAATTTTGTGGGATGAGATTGTTGGTTTGTTCAGCTGGTGGATATGCCTTGGTGTATTGGTGGGGATTTCAATGTCACTTGGTTTCCTAGTGATAAATTTGGGGGGGCTGGTCTTAGTCCGGCCATTAAAAATTTTTCTGAGTTTATCTGAGTTGGAACTCTTGGATTTTCCCCTTGTGGGGGGTGCATTCACGTGATTCATTACTTGGATTTGGTCTAGATTAGATAGATTCCTGGCTTCTACTTCCTAGAAAGCTCATTTCTCAGTGGTGTGCCAGGATTACCGCAGGTTTGTTCGGACCATTTTCCTGTCTTGTTGGATTGTGGTGGCATTCACAAGGGCCGTAGATATTTCAAGTATGAGAATATGTGGTTAAAACATGATGGTTTTGTGGACAATGTGAGATGATCCTACAGTTTCAAGGCACTGTGTTTCATTTTGGCAGGCAAACTGGATGTTTTGAAGAATGACCTGAAGACATAATGTGCAAGTTTTTGAGAATGTTTATAGTCAGAGAAAAGTCTCCTCGAGGAGTTGTAGGGCTTGGAGGGTAGGGAGAGTGGTGCATTGTTGGATGGGGTGACTTTGAGGAAAAGTCAAATACCTTATGAGCTTGAGAGGGTGATCTTGATGGCGGAGATTTTGTGGAGGCAAAAATCTCAGGCTCTTTGGTTGAAGGAAGAGGATCAGTGCACCAAGTTTTTCTATTGGGTGGACAATTCAAATTGGTGGAACATAGCCGTTGAGGTGCTTCATATTGATGGTGTAGTTCTTTTGGAGCCCTCTAAGATCAAGGACTGCGTTGTTCTCTAGTATGAAAATTTTCTTTTGAAGCAGTTTGCTTGGATGCATAAACTTGAGGGTTTAGCCTTTTAATCTATTGATTGTTTGATTGCTAATTGGCTGGAAAGACCATTTGAGGATTAGGCTGTACAAGTGATAAGAGGGATGGCTAAAGATAGAAGCCTTAACGCGACCACCATTTAACTTATTCCGGGGGGGAGGCTTCACACAATTAGCCTTGTTAATGATGCATACAAAATCATGCCAATCGCATGAGCACAGTTATGTAGAAGATAATGTCGAAGCATCAAAATGCTTTCATCAAAGGGAAACAAATTCAAGACTTGGTGCTAATCTCCAATGAATGTTGAAGAGTAAAATCAAAGCAGGTGTGGTAGGTATTTTATGCAAATTGGATATGGAGAAGGCTTACGACCATGTGAATTGGGAATTTCTATTTTATTTGCTTGGGAGGTGTCATATTGGGGTGAGGTGGTGTAATTGAATTAATCATTGTGTATCCACAGCCCGCTTCTTGGTCTTGGTGAATAGCACCTCAGCTGGTTTCTTTAATAGTTCTCATGGATTGAGCAAGGGGACCCGTTTTCTCTTTTCCTTTTTGTTATCATTATGGATGGCACTTAGTCAGATGTTGAAGGTTGCTACTGTTGAAGGTTGCTACTGGTGGTGGATTTATCTCATGCTTTTTGTCTGGGTGCAATGACAATCAGAAAAGGGGTCGGGGGGCTTTGTTGAGGGTTGTTATTGATTCCAAGTGAGAGTACTTGGGGGGTTGCTGTTCTAATGAAGTGAGAGGTGCATATGGTTTTAGTTGTGGAAAAATATTAGGAATGGTTGGGGGGTTGTGCTAGTCACTTTAGATTTGGGGTTGGCGAGAGATCCAAGGTCAGATTTTGTAATGACACTTGCTGCGGTGATATGGCCCTCAAGTATCCATTTCCTACCCTTTCCGGATTGCTTATAATCAGGAGGCTTTGATGGTGGTTTTTGGATAGCTCTGGTGGCTCTTTACAGTGGAATATTCATTCATTTTCTTAGAGCTGCCCAGGATTGGGAAATTGGTGCAATCTCTGATCTTTTCAGCTGTACGCTTCAAGAATTGGTAGTGCTGAGGTGGACAGGATGCTCTGGACTTATTCTGAGAATAAGTTCACTATAAAGTTCACTATTCGATCTGTGGGTATATGGTTGTCTTGTCAGAACCGTAATCATTTTCCTTGGTAGTGTATATGGAGTAAAGTGCATCCCAAGGTAGCTTTTTTCGGTTAAACTGCTTCCCTTGGAAAAATCTTAACCATGCACAACTTGAAGAAGCGGGGGTTTATTCTTATGGATTGGTGCTATGTGTAAAAAAAGTGGTGAATTCCATGGATCATTTGTTAGATCATTGTGAACTGGCAAAGGTGTTATGGGTTAGGAATTTTAGCAGGACTGGAATTACATGGGTGATGTCTAGAGGGTGGTGAGTCTTCTTGCTTGTTGGAGAGCCCATAAGGGTAACACACAAATTACTGCCGTTTGGACCGTTTGGAGAATCTCTGTCTCATGTGGTGCATTTGGCTCAGAAGGAACAGTCGAAGCTTTAAAGATCGGTAACGCTCTTTGGATGAGCTTAGATGTTTCTTTTTCCATTCCGTATTTCTATGGGCTTTTGCTGTTGTATTCAATGAGTTTAATTTTCATGGTTTTCTTATATTCATTTCTAACTCCTAACACGTGAATTTCATGTACTTTTTATGTATATATAGGCTATGCCTACTCGATTCAGTAACACTTCATTTTACTTATGAAAAAATATCATTCTATCTCTATCAACTTTTTGCCACTTTTATTTTTGGCATTCTTGAAAACTATCTTGTCTTAAACCATCCATTTGACCGGTTCGGGTGATGGCTGTTGTGTACACTTCATTCAAATTCTCATCTTACTTGATCTCTTCCATTGTTTTACCTAATGTTTCTGCCTTCCATACAATGCTAAAATTTTTACTAGGATATTGAACATCATATATTCCACCCTTCAATATTTGTGCCCTGAATTACCAAAATTGACACAAAGAACCTTCAAAATCTGAAAAACAAACAAATAGCTACTCGTCTATTTCTACCTTTAAGATGGATGAAAACATATGAAAATAGGTGGCATGACGCAATCTTCACTGTCAGATATCTCAAGAGTATTTATGATACAACTTTTTAGTAGTTTGAGGGTGGAATGTAAATTTTAATAGCTTGTGATGCAAAGTTCAACTTCTATCATAGAGTTTCATAGTATTCTTTGTGATAACCCGCATGAATCTACATGTCTCTTTCCAGATGCTGTACAGATTGTATGAAGGACCTAAGAGGATGTTGCTGTGTAAGTTGCATTACTGCCCCTCGACTTCGGCCCGTTTTGCCTGGGCATCAAAGATACAGAAAATGGCACGTGTATCGTGATTTGAAATGCAAAGTAAGTTGACAGCTTGATCAAGACGCTTATGCTGGGGATGTTTATTGTATGAGCAAAGAGTTGCCACAGTTTATTGAAATTTCTTGTTCCTGCAAGTGGTCTTGGATAATCTGCTTAGCAGTCTTCATCCATGGTGCAGATGTATAAATAAATACTAATATTTACTGCACATAAGCTTTAAAAGAATGCGAAGCACGTTTGTTAGCTTCAAAAGAAAATGCACAGCAACGAAAGGAAAAGAAATTACAAACATCTCCTAAAGCTATTGGAAAAGAAAAAGTCTACTTTCACTCGGGAGGGGGAATCCCCGCGTACACGTCTATACACGTGTAAAAATAAAACGGTGCGTTTCGTTTTCTTCTCATCTTCTTCTTTGCATCTTCTTTCCATTTTCTTCTCACAGAATGCATACAGGTTCTTCTCATCTACTGGTTCTCATCTTCTTCATCTTCGTTATTTTCTGACCAAGTCATGCACCATTGGTAGGGTTTCTTCAACCAACAATTGGTAGGAATCAAGGATCTACTCATGATGTTGCCATGGGTATGAATTGAAAACCAGAATATTCAAACAAGAACAGAAAAAAAGACGATTGATTATCATGGGCAACAATTTGATCATCATGATTTGGGGCTTTTGTCACTCTAGAATAAATCTTCTGCATCTTAGATAGATTCCCAGAAAAAAAACAAAGGTGGAGGACCTTTGATTCCTTATATGCGCAACTTTTAGACTTTACCCAAATAGTGTTGTAAAAATGAAAGAACAAGGCAACCTCCTATGCGAAGCCGAATCTATAAAAATGAAAGAACAAGGACCTTTGATTTCTTCCTTTCGTAAACCCCAACAACTTTTATCTTTGGAATGAGTTCGATTTGCAGACCGATTTTTGTGCGTTGGGATGGGTTAAGGTTTGCTTTGAAATCGTTTCTGTATTTTTTTTTAATATTTTGTTTTTTTAATTTTTAATTTTATTTATTTATTTAAATAATATCGGTTGACGATTCCGCAACAGGTACCCAATGCCGGGTACCTGCAGCATAATTGATTGGAAAAATGGCAGAGGCTTACATCCGTCTATGAAAAGAGCTCCACTGATCAAAGAAATAAACGAGAAACCACTTATATCTAATCAACATTAGCGATCAATTCCAAAAGCTATTGAGCTAAGAAGGAAACAAGTTCGCAATTCTTATATCTTTCGTGAGAAAAATCTTTTCTTGAATAGTTTTCTTTCCTAGACACATATTATGTCACGGGTGCAGTGGGCAAGGCTTGAAGAGGTTGAATGGAAGAATGCAGGTGCAATCTGTGTAGAAGGTGAATAACGGAATTAACAGATTGGGAATAACAGAAATAACGAAATGAAGTTCTTTAGTGAAACTACGCGTTTTGGTCTATTGTAAGGAATAAGTGAAACGCTGCATTTTTTCATTGTTGTATTTCATGCTTTGCGTTTAGTTCTTTGTAGTTCGTGTTTTGAGTATTAGAACATTACACTGTTTCTCTTTTTCACGGCTACTTCTATAAAAGCAAGAGTGATCATGTAATTAGCATCGAAGAATTTAAGTGTGATAATCTTTTGGAGATTCTCAGCAAGATTCGCCATGGAATCTAGATCATTCTTTGTGAGTTCTCTATGTGCATGTTTAGTTGATTTCCTGTGTGTGATTTTGAGTGTATGGTAGTAAGGATCTAGAAAGAACCTTACAAGTGATATAAGTAGTAGTCGATCTTGGGGAGGTTATGATGGCAAATGGTACATGTGGCGCCATGTTGCGTGTTTTAGTTGAAACTGCTAATGAAAACTCTGTTGAGATAGAGAGGTTTCTAATGAGCCTCTAGAGGTCAGGAGGATAGGCCTGTGTTTCAGAGGAATTTTCGATTAGATTTTTCAAGTTTTGCTGGTATTGATCCTGCAGGATGGGTCTTTAAGGCCAACCAGTACTTTGGTTTTTATCAAGTATCTTTCCATAAAAAATTAATGGTGGCTTCACACCATATGGAGGGGGAAGCATTGGTTTGGTACCAAGATGCTTTAGACTCGGGCAGTTCAATTCTTGGGAATCTTTAGTCGTGGCAATACAAGTCAGATTTAGGCCATCTACTTATGATGATCCAATGGACGCATTAGAAAACAAACTACTTCTGTTAGTTTATATAAATCTCAGTTTGAAGCCTTGTCAAATAGGTTGAAAGGCTTGTCTGAAAAACATAAGCTTAGCTGCTTTGTCAGTGGTTTGAAAGATGAGATAAGGCTGCCTGTAAAGATGTTTAACCCACTGAATCTGGGAGCTGCTTTTGGTTTAGCCAAGATGCAGGAAGAGTATGTATTATCCTCAAGAAAATGTTGGAGACAAATTGGGCATTATAGTGATAAGTGGTCTGTTGACCATGGGGGTGATTTAATTACTAAAGGGCAGAAAAGCATGGTCCCTATAAGAAATATTCCTTCTACTCAAATGGATGAAAAAAGGAAAAAAAGGAATTTGTTATCATTGTGATGAAATTGGAATCCTAATCATATTTGCAAGACCTCAAAAGTGTATTTTTTGCAAGGGGAAACTAGTGTTGAGCAAGTGGTGGTTGATAGTATTGAAGAGGAATTGTTGCCAGAATCTGAAGAAAGAGAGAAGAAGGGCATTGAAGAGCTTGAGGTCTCATTACATGCTATTTCAGGTTGCATTAATAGTAATGCTATGAAGTTGCTAGGGAAAATTGGCTCCATATCTGTTGAAATTCTTGTGGACTCAAGATCCACTCATAACTTTCTAGATCCATTGGTAGTGGAATCTGCAAAATTGAAGGTGATAGAAGATGGTGGTTTGCAAGTTAAGGTAGCAAATGGAACCAAAATAATCAGTCAGGGCAAATGTGAAGAGCTGATTAGTATTCAAGGTACTAAATTCAGGGTCCCATTTAATGTCCTCACTCTTGGTGGTGGTGACATTGTGTTGGGAGTTCAGTGGCTGAAAACATTGGGTTCCATCCAATGGGATTTTACTAATATGTCTATGCAGTTTGGGGTTAAGGGCAGGAAGTTGTCTTTACAAGGTATCAATTTTGATGTGACAGGATGGGAAGCTGGGGCTAATTTGTTGAAGTCCTCTTTTGTTAGGAAGCAAGGGTAGTTATTGCAATTGGTGGCAGTTGAACCAAGGTTGGAAAAAGTTGAGTTGCAAGCTGAAGTACAAGAAGTGTTGCAGCAATTTGGATTAGTATTTGAGGAACTAGTGAGGTTGCCACCAGTTAGAGTCTTTGATCACCAGATGTATTAAAGGAAGGCACTGCACCAATTTCAGTGCGGCCTTATCAAGATATCCTCACAACCAGAAATCAGAGATAGAAAAGATTGTGCAAGACTTGTTGAAGAATGGAGTTGTAAGACCTAGTCAAAGTCCATTTTCATCTCTTGTTCTACTTGTTAAAAAAGATGATGGAACTTGGAGGATGTGTATAGATTATCGAGCACTCAATCAAGCAACTATCAAAGACAAGTTCCCAATTCCTGTCATTGATGAGCTGCTTGATGAACTTTATGGTGCAAAATTTTTTTCCAAGCTTGATCAAAGATCAGGCTATCATCAAATAAGGGTAAAGGAGGATGACATACCTAAAACTGCATTTAGAACTCATGAGGGCCACTATGAGTTTTTAGTAATGCCATTTGGGCTTACCAATGCACCTGCCACTTTTCAAGGTTTGAGAACCATGTTTTCAAGCCTTATCTTCAAAAATTTGTGTTAGTATTTTATCTGGATTTATAGCCAAAATATGGTGGAACACCTTGCACACTTGAAAACAATCTTATCTGTCTTACAGCAACAATCATTGTTTGCAAAAAGATCAAAATGGAAGTTTGTAGTTACTGAAGTTGATTATCTTGGGCATATTATTTATGGACATGGAGTAATGGCAGACCCAACCAAAATTTCTTCCATGCTTGATTGGCCTAAGAGGGTTTTCTTTCTTCTTTCCTAGACACATATTATGTCACGGGTGCAGTGGGCAAGGCTTGAAGAGGTTGAATGGAAGAATGGAGGTGCAATCTGTGTAAAAGGTGAATAATGGAATTAACAGATTGGGAATAACAAAGATAACGAAATGAAGTCCTTTACTGAAACATCGCGTTTTGGTCTATTGTAAGGAATAAGTGAAACGCCGCGTTTTTCCATTATTGTATTTCATGCTTTGAATTAGTTCTTTGTAGTTCACGTTTTGAGTATTAGAACATTACACTGTTTCTCTTCTTCACGACTACTTCTATAAAAGCAGGAGTGATCATGTAATTGGCATCGAAGAATTTAAGTGTGATCATCTTTGGAGGTTGATAATCCTTCGAAGATTCTCTGCAAGATTTGCCATGGAATCTTGATCATTCTTTGTGAGTTCTCTCTGTGCATGTTTTGTTGATTTCCTCTGTGTGATTCTGAGTGTATGGCAGTAAGAATCTAGAAAGAACCTTACATATTACAAACTTCTTAATCATTTGATCACTTTGTCAATCAAGTGGGTCACTCATGAAAGATTATGGGTCATATTAGAGTCGTACAGAGATTTCATAATTGTGCCTAAAAGTGATTGTAAACCATTTTCCTATAGCAGCTTTATAGGTAATAGTTGAGCACCCAGGGTGGGTTTTG
Organism: Juglans regia; assembly: GCF_001411555.2. Classification (NCBI taxonomy): domain Eukaryota; kingdom Viridiplantae; phylum Streptophyta; class Magnoliopsida; order Fagales; family Juglandaceae; genus Juglans; species Juglans regia. The sequence continues at coordinate 18,778,049 of NC_049906.1, read as the reverse complement.
TTTTGAAGAGTTTATCAAAGACTTTCCATTTGTGATCCAAATATTTGTGTTGATCATTTTTATTGTTTCTTTAGGTTTTCATTTTGATATGTGTGATTGTTTGGATAATTTGGAAGTATTAGGTTTTTAAATTTTGCTGGGTTTTGTTCGAACGCCTATTCTCTTGATTAAATATTGTAACGACTCGATCCAATATTATTAGAGATATAGTATGGATAATTTATTGGGTCTAAAGTAGGTTTAATGAGTTATATTACATAAGCTAAGTTTAATGAGTTATATTACATAAGCTATGAGCTATTGTTTATTAGGGTTGGAGACAAAACTTTAATTAGACCCATAGGCCCAAGAGTTTTTTTTTTTATAAGCACAAAGGTACTTAGTAGACGAATTGGGCTTAGTTTTGACTCAAGTTCAGGCCAATTTGAATTTATTGAATATTTGGCCCATGAAAATATGAACAAGCCGAAGAGATTATTTGGATCTCCTAAACTTGCCCAACTCATTTGTTAAATTGCCCATAACTTGGACCCAAATATTTGAAATGGACCCTATCCAATTACACTAAGGCCTACACCCATTCACCCAACCCTACTCGCCCAATCCATGCTACCATACATGCTCCTTCATCCTTAACCAAGAAATAAGGTTGCCACAAACATCAAGAGCTCCTTCCTTTCACTCATGGAAACAACAACCTGCACATACCTTCTGTTTATGCCTTAATTTGCACAACAGATTGGAAGAGATGAAAGAATCATCCCCGCCTGCGATGATGATTCGGGCTTTGATACGGTGTTCTTATCGTTCATCCCAAACATACGTAATAAATAAGCAAATAAAAATATATAGAAAGAGAGACACAAGGATTTATGTGGTTTGACATAATGCCTACGTCTACGAGTTCTTTGCGGGTAAAATCTACTATAATGGGTGATTTTAAATTTCTCTTGGCCTCACATATCGCTCAATACAATGGAGAAATTTATGGGAGATCATTTGGAGTCGCTATGTGTGGTGGAATTTGGTGTATGGAGCTTCTGTGGAGATATTTTGTGTAGAGAGCTCGTGGAGAGTCTGTCAGATTTGTGGGAGATCTCCTCCTTATATAGAGGTCTATTTCCTTGGAGTGATTGAGTCCAACTTGCCTTGTTGAAACCTTTTCCATTTAGAAGTTTGAGTCTATTTCCTTTTAGGAGTTTGAGTAAATTTGTCCTATGTCTTCTTGGCTTTACCTCTTAACCTGATTTTCGATCTTATCTTGAGGATAATTATAGGCTACTGATTTAACCCCTACATATATCTGCAATTCTTAAGGGCGATTTGCTGGAAAATAAGGCCTTGAAAATCTTTGAGTAAATAATCTGTAGAATAAATTTTAAAAATTGGTCCCTGGTTTCTTGTTTGGTCCCCAGTTTTCTGTTTGTTTTGTGCTAAGCAGTGAAGAACTCAGTTTGGGGTGATAGGTGGGAGGTGTACTCGACCTCATTAGGTGTGAGTATAAAGCTCTACTTTGCGGGAGATGTACTCAACCGCATTAGGTGTGAGCGTGGAGCTCAATTTTCAATTTGTTTATTTGTGTAGATGTTTGCCAAGAGAGATTGTTTATTGTCGACGAAGAGTGCATATTTCCAATATTGATTTTTCTTTTGTATATTTTTGTGATCGTTTTTGCTTTTGTTGATAGTAGTGGATTTTCTGGCCCTTGGTGTAAATTGTTGTTAGTGTTCTTATTTTGTTGTTTGTTGGTAGTAACCCACGCTTAAGTGGTCAAAAAGCTCATCGACTCCCTGGGTCCACATTAGGCTGTTGCTGAACTCGTCGACTTGTTCTCGAAGGAAACATGCGCAATGCGGTTGTGGAGCTTAGTGGCTCATTCCCAAAGGTCTGCTGGCAGTGGTTGTGGCGCGAACATAAACACAACGTTTATTGGAGAATTTGTCTCTTGATCTCCTCGCCCTTTTTCATGGGAACCGCGAATCTTTTGACTCGTCATTGGTGCTTAAGGGTCGCATGATATTGTTTATGCCACGGTTTTAATGTTTTAACGTATATATGTATGTAATGGCCATTTTTGGCAACCCCTTTTTATGCATCTCAAGAATAGTTGTATACATGTAAATGGATGTTATATGTAGTATCTATTGTCTTTATATTACATGAAATGAAATGATAATGTTTATGCTTTATGTTATGAAATGATGTTTTATGAAATGAAATGGACTAATGAATGAAAAGAATGAAAAGGAAAGGAACGCATGTTTAAATGTATGAAGCTACGTAACGATCATGACTGAATGAATGATGGTCCCAATGGACTATGCAAACTGCAATGTCTGGTAAATAGTACTGGTAGTGCACCCAGTGCTACCCCCTGACTGAGGGATTCGCAACCCATGGCCATGAGTGGAATCGGGTCCAAAAGACCGCTAACCCCAACACAGAAGACATAGCAGTGTGTACTGGCCAGAGGAAAACTGATAAGAGTAATTGGATGTATGAAATGTTTTAGTTTTATGAAGGAATGTACAAGGTTGGAAATATTTTGAGGAATCAAAATATTTTTAAAGAAAAATCTCACCTTATAATGTTTTCAAAGAAAGAAAATGCTTTATGTAAGGTATGTAGAGGAATGATAAATGCATGAATGAAAACGTATGTTAGTATATTTTTCCAGTATGAAGTAATGCTTATTAAGTATTTGACTCATTTTATTTTTATGTGTGCCCCACCCAGGAATGAAATGAGGATGAAGTATCAGAACAGACATGGCCCAAGGAAGAGGTGATGGAAGCCTAACCATTTTATGGAATGTATGAAATCACATTTTGTAAAATGGACTTTGTAATTTACTTAAATGAATACTGCTGCAAAACTCTCTGTTAGATTTATAAGTGCAAGTTTTAAAGTTTAACTGTAGAATCTTTTATATCATATGAAGGAAATGAAAAGTTTTAAAAAGTTCAGTAATTCTTGTCTCATTATCTAAAATTATTTCTTAAAATCCCACCACAATGATGGGCGTTACATGAGGTGCCTAGCCATACGAGACTGGAGGGGGGGTTGGTGCAACCGTGTGAGGCTGGGAGGGGGCGTGGGTGAGAGATCTGTGAGAGTGAGAGTAAGAGATAGGTTAGATTGGGGGTTTTTTTGTTCTTTAGGGTTAAGAAAATGGTATATGTGTAATTTTGAGTGAAAATATAAACGGGTCAAAATGTGTTGATAACATGTCAAGCAAGTTGTTCCGTTAATTAATCATGTCTTAACAGGTCAACCTGTCTTGATCCAAACCCATTAATATCGAACTCAAGCCAGCTAATTTCGTATCGTGTTTGTAACAGCCCACCAGAAACTCAGTGGATAAATTTCTTAAAACCTTAGGAACGTCGTCAAATCCCAGAAAGATTTCACGAATCAAGCGACCATTTAGGTTTATTTTGTTAGCATAATAGGTTTTCTACCCGTTATGCTGACAAAAGTTTCATTTTAATTATTTGAGATACTTAAGAGTATGAGATTGATAAACGAATTGCGTCATTAGTCTCAGATAAATAATTAAGATTTTATAGTGCAATAATACGTTTTTTATTTTTCAGACAAGAAGTGCTCGAAAATGCCTTTTAATTTATTTGGAGCATTTAGGAGGCAATTTTTGTGAAATGAATTGCACCACTTTCAGATGGTTATTTAAGATTTTATGGTGTAATATTTATTTTTGCATTTTTGGGATGAATAGTGACATCTGAGATAACGCTACGTGGCACCCAATTCAATCGCTTGTCAAATTGCTTTGTGGATTATAGAAAATAACTGTTAGGAGTTTCAATTAGACATTTGACAAGATCTTAGTTACAATTGCTGAATAGTGTAAGACATTTGGCACTAAGACGAACCATAAGATGGAAATGTGAAGCAATAGGAGACAAATCAAGCATTGTGATCATGCCACCTAAGCCAAATACTATTCCATCAAACCAAACACTTTGTGGCCAACTAAAAGAGGGTTTCAACCCTAGTGAAACTCCAAACCTTTGAGATTCAATTGAAATCCCAAAATAATGGTGGAAGCCAAAACCCTAAATAGTTTTCCCAAATACTAAATGGTTAGTTTTAGCTTAAGTGATTAATCACTTAATTAAATCACTTTCACATGCTATTAACCATTCAAGTACATGCTATTCATAAGCTGATCTTTCTACATTATTTCCATGCCTTTGTAGGTCGATTATCACAAACTTATTATGTAACATACGGTCTTGATTATTATTATTGTTATTATTATTATTATTAGAGTAATGATACATGCAGTCGTGGTGTGTGTAAGTGTCATGCTGTCGCTTTGAAAAAGAGCGGGGTCCACTATTAAAAAATTAATTTTTTTTTTTCATGTGGGTCTCGTATATATTCACTTTTTTCAAAGTGATTGCGCGGCACTTGCGCACTCACGACTGTAACTATCATTTCTCTTAATATTATTTTAAAATCCATTTTTAAGGGTTGGAGTATATTTTAGGTTTATTTCTTCAGCCCTCTTCATGCCCCTTCTTCTCTTAGAAGGATTTGTTTCCTTGTCTGAAAATATTCCAAAAACATTCTAGCCATGGTTTACAAGCATGAAACCCTCACGTATATACTCTTTGTTTCCCACAATTTCTCCTTCACCAAAACCACAACATTCTTGCGGCCAGAATCCTAGTGAAGTCAAATTTTGCTACATAGCAGAACCAGTCCCTTAGCCTAGCCATTGTAGCAGCATCTTCAAACTGAGACACCACATCCTTCAACCAAGAGAAGCCACCCTGCTGCAAACACCACAGAACACGCCGACAATAAGTCCTCTTCTCTCCTCTGTTGCTTTCCCCTCTCCCTCTACCGTGAATAAAATAATTCCTAGGTGTTTCATTATGCCATCGTCGACCACCATAGAGGAAGTCGGAACACCTCTTAGTAGCCATAGAAACTACCAACCCAGCAATCTAAACTCAAACACACGTCCCTCCTCCCTCGGTAAGCCATGTCGACCACTCCCTCCCTTTACCTTGTAGCTTCTCAGTGTGAAGCACTAAATTAATTTCTCTCTCTCTGTGTATCACAACCATGTTTGTAAAACTCTTTGCATCAGTCCCTGTATGTTGTGCACACCCTACACCTGAGGTGGCAAACCGGGTTCACTAACAAGTGAACCGGTTCCCACTCTCTCATGCCCCCCCACCCCCCCCGATGCCATTTCCTCTCCTAGTCTCCTCCCCTCTTCTCAAGCTTCCTTCTCTGCGAATATCTCCCTGTCTCCCCAGGCGAATCAAGCTACCCCACTTGAATCAAGACGATTTCCTCGTTCAGCCAACTTCCTTTCTCAAGTCGATCGCTCATGTTCCTCTCTCATACCATCTTTACTCCTCGGGGCTCGTCTCTCTGTGATTCTAGGGCATAGCCATGCTTGCTCCTCTCTCTCTCTCTCTCTCTCTCTCACTTCCATTTTTACATTCCCTCTTTACTCCATCTCTTTGTTTCTCTGTAATTCTAGGGCAAACACGAAAGGCCATTCGAGTTCGAGGGGTATTGCGTCCATATCTGTGGAAGAGAATCCATATCGAAGTCCAGATCTGCACCACGGTAATATAATTTTCCGTCCAAAGAATCTTCTATTCAATTTGTTTCTACAATTTCATTATGTTTTTTTTTTTTTGTGTTCGTGTTGGGGTTACAAAAAGGATGTTGTGATTGTGTATTTTGTTCCATTATTAGTTGGTCTGGTCAATGTGAGTCTTTTGTTTCTCTTCATCAATTTCACTTCTTCGAGTTTGAAGATTCGACTGGAATCCATTTCCTCGCTTTTATAGGTACAAGAAAAAAGTTAATCTTTTATTATATTCCAATTTCGCAGAGTTCACTAATTTGAATATTTTGAGATTTTGTTTTTCATACTGGGTTTCTCTAATTCAAGACGAACACAAGAATTGAGCTTTGGATTGTAAGAAAATCATCGGTTTACTTTTTCATCTTAGATGTGACGCCCCCAGATTCCGCTTGGGATCGGACGGACATCTGAAGCGTCGGGACATGCAACATAAGGTTACTTGCCCCCGTTCATGACATATAAGATGCAATGTTCCTAACATGCATCTAGCATTATGCAATATTCGTAACGGATAATAAATTTCTTTTCTTTTTTTTTTTCGCAATACTATGCACCAAACTGAAATATCCCAAATACTTAAAACATACTTCATACTTAACGACATACTAAACAACTAAGATCACTATAATAGTCCATATGGTTGTGATCAAAAGAGTGTTGGAGATTGAACTCTACAAATACAAGTAATAATCTGAGGTAACTACTGTACTACCATCTACGTCGCACCGTCGCTTAGTCAACCGTTTCTAGTTGGTCGATTCTCGGTTCTCCTTCAGATCCTATAACAAAATCTACCATTTGGGGGGAATGGTAGTTGGAACTACCACAGTGAGATTTGATTACAAATCTTAGCAAGTTAACAGAAAACTTCCACACAGGTTAATGATGCATGCATGGCAGTAAAAACATGAATGCATAATCAAATCATAAGTAATCATAGCATAACTTGACATACAACATAACATAACTGGCATAACTTAAACTGAAACTGAAGCTTAGCATGAACATGACTTGAAACACAACATGGACTTGAAACATAGCATGAACGTGAATTTGAAACATAACATGGATTTGAAACATAGCATGAAAGTGGACTTGCATAATTTGAACATGAACTTTAAACATAACATGAACCTGACCATGACATAACATAATTGTGAACTTGGAACATAACGTAAACGTGAACATAACATAACATAACATGAACTTGAAACATATTCTTGTCTCATGGGATTACTATGATTGCGTGAACGTAAACTTGAACATAACATAACGTGACACATGACTTGAACGTGAAATGCATGAACTTGGAATCTTATTCAATAGACTTAATCATTAAAGTGATCATATGGGTGCTACACAGGTCCCCTTGAGCCGTGTGTCCCTGCCGATTACCGCATCACATCACAGGTTTCTATACCAGCTGTGAGTGCGTTAATACGTACTCCACAGTTGTTGTGGCCCCACGTATTCTACGTGTCACAATTGCTGCGTCTCATGTAGTGTATGCTCCACAGTTGTTGTGGCCCCATACTTCATGCTCCACAGTTGTTGTGGCCCCATGACTTATTTGTTTGTGCCACACTTGCTGTGGACACACGTAACATAAAGTGTGGCTCCATCGGCGTTAGTGCCTGGCGCACTCCCGTGACTAGCTAATTAGGCCCCATTCGCAACCTGTTGACTGTACTTTGTCAACCCAGGGAATTTCACACCTATTTAGACACTCCAGCGTGAACAAAGGAGTTTCACTAGAATATTACCCCATCCTAGCGCTTAGGGTCGTGATTGACATGAATAACTTAACTGGCATACATGACATGTCGTAACGTGACGTAACATGAACGTGATATAAAAGACAGAAGTCCTGATGTAGCATAACGTGATATGGACATAAGATGACAGACATGTCATACTTCAAGACATAAATGTAACAGAGAACATTTCATAACATGGCATACATGTAACATGCAACATTTCGTAACATGGCATACCATATAACAGACAACATTTCTTAACATGGCGTAACATGTGGCAGTGAATATTACGTGACATGAAATACATGTAACAGATGGCATATTTAACTTAACATGACATACTTGCAATGTATAGCAATTCGTGACAAAATATCTTGTGTAACAGATGAATAATTCATGACAGAATAAATTTTGTATAACAGATAAATATGTAATGACTTGGCATGGCACATATGATAACATGCATACATACAATTTAGCTTCCTTACTTATCACTCATACATATTAAACTGATAGTAAGTTAAAACCTAACTTACCTCGATCGTCGTGTTCTACTAGAATAAAGCGCGAAACATGAGGAACTATAAGAGGGTATTCTAAAAGTTAGAAATTAATTACTAACAATTAGAAAAGTGAAAAGAGACAACTTAGAGTAAAATTACCATTTTACCCTCTACATGTGGGCAAATGACCATTTTACCCCTAACTTAAGGATTTCACATCCTAACTCCAAAAATTACCAAAATTTACATTCCTCATGTAAATTTTGTCCCAAACTCAAATATCAATTCAGAAAAATTTAAAACCAATCACAACTATGAAGAACTCACTATGGCCAAAACCTACATAGGCCATTTGTCTTGATTTTGGTTGCAATTCTTTCAAGTTTCAAAACTCATGAATAAACCAAAATCTTGTAACAAGGATCTTCCTATCCTAAGTTTAAAAACACACTTAAAAAAATATCCATTAAGAAGAAGCTAATTATCAACACCAAACTTTTTGTAAAAACACCCAAACTTTTTAACAAAAAGTAAACCTTAAATCACAAGTTTTGACCTTAATAAAAACATCTCCAAGAATTCCAAAAAATCAAATCTTACTTCTAACATATTCATAACATCATCCTAAGATCCAACATGCTTTAAATCATCAAACCAAACTCACCAACAATCACAAAACAACACTTGGAGTTTTTGGTTTTAAACTTAGTCCAAAACAGAAACTGTTTTTCCCAACTAACTTTCATCAATCTCTTGATCCATGACTTAAAGACATGTGATCTTCAAAATAACACATCACATGGTTTAAAAATGTGTCCTAAAGAAGACCCAACCATTAAACTTAAAATCACATGGCTACAATTTAATAAAACATGGATCTAACTCAAAAACATCAAATTTTAGGCCTAACCGAAATCCTCTTGCATAGAAAATCATATCTTTAAAAATAATACTAAATATCTTCAAAATAACATCCTAACATGTATATAAGAGGCTTAGGATCATCATATAAAAATATCAAAGCCTTTGGAATAAGATTAAACCACGAAATATTCAAACTTTCACAAAACAGAAACTGTTTTTCCACTTCCAGTTTTCAAGTTTCTAACTCTAAGAAAATCTATCATCAAAAGCTTTATTCATGCAACAAAATCTCAATGAACATTTATAAACACATGTTAGCAACACTCCATAAAATTTTCGGACCAAGATATGTCCATTAGCTTGGTCAAAACTTCCAAAACATAACATACTCTCTAGTTTCACGCCCAGAATGACCTTTCCATGGTTAAAAATACTTATGACCAAACAAATGAGCATGAAATGAGACTAATAAGATATCCACGGAAACGAGACTCAAAGACGAACAACTTATGTGAAGGAATCATCTTGGGAAAATACTTACAAAGGGTCTAAACTGGCCACGCAAGATGTCCCAGAAATTTGCCCGAGAGAGCTCTTTTGGGTTTCTCTCTAAGAACGAGGGAAAAAAAGTGATAAAATGGAATGAAAAGTGCCTTGCACGACTATAGACTGCTGGAGGGGGAAGTTTTGGGCTGGAATGACCCTTGATTGGAGGTGGCTATGTGACATAAAGTGGAGAATAGTGAGGGGCAAAGACTGCCTGCAGCAGTTGTGAAAGATGGAGGTTGATGGAGTGGATTTCTCCTTCACATCAAGGCACTATTGGGTGCAGCCAATGGCAGTGGATGGTCTGCCATGTGGGAGAGGAAACTTCTCCAAGAAGCTTTGCCAAGGTGGCCAATTTCTTGGGCCTTGGTGGGCCCCACCAAGTGGGCTTCAATTTGGGGTTTAAAGGGGGTTTGGTTAGGGTTTGAGATGCTATCAAGCCCAAAATCAATTTTTCTTGACCCAATCAAATTCCCAAGGTTTAAAAGGTTGAATAATGATGTCATAACAAGGATTTGATTAATTAATAGCATGTGGAAGTGATTTAATCAAGTGATTAAACACAATGCTAGAAATCGGATTAAAAAGGGTTTGGAGGCCAACTTTAGGGTTTGAGAAAACCGTTTAGGATTTTGGTTTCAACCAAGCTTTTGGGGTGTCAATTGGATTCCAACCATTTAGGGTTTTGCTAGGGTTGAAACTCTCTTTGGTCTGGCACAATTTAGTTGATCAGATGAAACAGAGCTTTGCTTAGGTGGCATGATCTCACACCTTGACTTCCTTCACAAATCCATCTAATGGTTCCTCATGGTGCCAAGTGTTTAATACTATTCACTATGTGTGGCTAAGATCTTGCCAAGTGTCCAAATAAAACTCCTCCAACCTAATTTGGACATTTCATACTGTGATTTGAAAACACTGCACTGAATGCGCTTATCGAGATTACTATTCACTAAAAAAAATACATAATAAACTTAGTACTGAAAAATTCTAAATATTCATATTAACCTATGGTGAAAATCGTTTAACGAAATTCAACCCCGAAGTGCCCCTAAAAATAAATTTCACAATTTCCAACAGACGTTTCGTCCGAAATTATGAAAATAGGCTATTGCGCCATAAAATCCTAAATAATCTATTGATTCTAATGGCGCAGACCATTACACATTCTGACACTTCTAACTACCTCAAATAATTAAACTCATATTTCTAGCACCATAGTGAGTGATAACACTGACTATGTTAACAGACTAAAACATGTGCAATTGGTCGATTCGTAAAAACTTATGGGGTTTTCACGAGATTCTTAAAGTCAATAGAAATTCCACCAATGAATTTCTAGCGGGCTGTTACATTAGAGATTTTGAAACTAATAATGGTTGTTGGAAATTGGGTTTTTCTCAAGTTTATGCAATAAGCTAACTCCAATGCTGGTATGGCCTTAGAAGTAACGATTAGAGCTTGAATTATCTTTCAAAGCTTGATGATTGAAAGCTTCAGTCTTTGTACTATGAGAGATAGTGTGGTTTGCTTGCATATTTTAAGCAGATCCTTCAATTAAAATATTGTGAAGATCCTTAAAACATTGTTGTGCATTCCCTCATGTCATCTTGAAAGGCTTGTCAACAATTTCATTCTCCAAAAACAATGAATTGGTAGTAAGAGGTTTACTCATTTCATGTAGAAAGGCAATTCATGCTTTCATCCTTTGAGTGAAACTGATGTTTATGTTTATGAACTATATGTTCAAGAGTCACTTCAGAAGGGTTGAGAGAAGTGGTTTAGGGTTTTCTCTCTAACTATTTGTGGGCGCCTTAGGGTTTGCATGGCTGCTGCCGATGGCCTTCAGGCCATTGCGGGGCCGCCGTTTCGTTCTCAATCCTTTGCTGATATGGTGATAGACTCTCCACAACCTCTTCCGGAAGTTGTTGTGCCATTTAGATCACATAAAACTGTGGAGGGGGAAGCTTGTGTGGTTTTTTCCAAGGAGGAGATTGATAGATCTGCTATGCCTTTCCAATACTCCTTGGTCTTGAAATTTCTACGTAAAAGACCATCCTTAGACGCTATTCGTACCTTTATTCGACTACGCTGGGGGTTGATGAAATAGCCGGTCGTATCTGCCATTAGGTTAACATTGGAAGAAGATTTTGTGAAGGCCTTTGCGCGTGAATTTTGTGAGATAGATGGAATCCAATACAGAGCTTTTCATTGGACGACTGATTTTCAAGAGGATAAGGAACTAGTTCGTGTTCCTGTATGGATTTCGCTTTTGGGTTACCCCCGAATTTTTATCATGAATCTTTTTTGAGAAGTATCACAGCCCCAATTGGAAGATTTTTGAAGCAAGATAACCCTACACGATGTGCGACACGCACGGATGGTGCAAGAGTCTGTGTTGAAATGGATGTGTCTATTGTGCCTTTGCGTGCCATTTGGATTGGTACTCCTCTGAATCTTTATCAGGTTATTGAATTTGAGACTTTACCAGCGTACTGCTTGCATTGCCATGTGCAAGGGCATAATGGCAGGACGTGCAAATGGGTTGGTAAACCTAAGGTGAGTGATCGAAAAGTGAGGAAAGAAACTGTTAAGACAGATTAGGTCTGGGTGAGTAAAGACAAAGGTGGTGATACCTATTGTAGAGTTTCTGGAAGGTGAGACTAGCAAATTGCAAGACTTGGGTGAATTGCTCGGTAATGATGGGAGTGATGAGAAACGAAACAAGGTACAAAATGATAGGATGAATCGGGATGCTGACAGTTCATGAAAAATTATTGCTTTGGATCCAGAACCTATTCGGGAAGATGAGCCAACGGATATGGAGGTGGTGACAAATCAATGTGAGAATGTAAAGGGTGGGGAGACAGGGGAGTTCTTGGAAGGAGTACTAGAGGATGGTGTAGTGGCAGGTCCTGAACCTGTTAGAGTTGATGACTCAATGGAGGTGAAGGTGGTGGAGGATCGATGTGAGATTCATCTTATGGCTGGTGGGGTTATTGGTGAGGTACTTAGCCATCCGGATTAATGTATGGGAATGGTGATGCCTGGGAATGATGAAGCATGGGGCGCTAAGGAGATGGAATATCATGGCACGATGGATGAGGCAATTGCGAGGGAAATGGGGATCCAAAGTGAAGTTGGTATGGTTCCTCGGAATGAAGATGCCGTTGAGGTACATACCTGTTTGGATACTGAATTGGAGGGGGTTGTGGAGCACTTGGCCAAGGGAAAGGATGTCCAGTCGAACTCTGATATTATCCAGGGAAATGTTGTGAAGGCTACAAGCTATAATTAAGGGAATCAGTGAGGGCTAAAAGCAAGCCCTTTCGACGTAATCTATAATGTTGACTTATTTGTTTTGGAATACCTGAGGTATTGGGACCTCAGCTCGACGTCTGAAAAAGTTAGTTTCAAAGTTCCATCCGAAAGTCCTAGTAATTGCAGAGCCAATGAGGGATCATTCTAAAATACTGGTATAGCGAGATAGATTGCATTATGACTATTGTGAATCGAACGCTAGTGTTGGAGGTAAGATGTGGATTTTTTGGTCTCAAGATAGGAAGCTTTCATTTGTTTGTATGGGTGAGCAATTCATAGCTGTGCAGCTTAAACATAACATGCGCGATATCCTAATGACCTTTGTTTATGCGAAATGTTACTATATGGATCGGAGGAGATTATGGAGTGAGTTGTTAGAGTTGAATCATCAGAACCTGGCTTGGATCATCTTGGGTGACTTTAATATTATTAGAAATGATCATGAGAGGAGAGGGGGAAGACCAAGTGTAACGCTCTATACCCGGGTGGGTTGGAGAATTACTACCTGTCACTTATAAATATGTCTTCCAACACATCTAAAAAAAAAAACTTTATAAAACTTCATAAGCAAAATCAATCTCATATCTTCTAAATAAACACCTTAAAAACTCCGCAAAGTCATTACTCCAATAATAATAAACCAAGGGGTCCACATTCTCCCAGTAGTCATAACATACCAAACTGATAATTCCATAAGTCCTACTAAACCAAAAACATAATTAAATCTAAAAGACATTAGAATTCCTTCTTTTAACATCCTCTCCTCAGCTTAATCATGCTCACCATTCCTAATCAGGTCCTCAGTTGGACTCTCCACATCATCTGAAAATATTACGAAAATATGGGGAGTGAGTTATCAACAACTTAGTAAGCAGATGACATATGCTAGCGTGCAAACATGGGCATTAACAAAATATAGTATGCAGAACAAAATATTTTCCAGAGTTATCATGTAGAACAAAACATGTTTTCAAAAGTAATAGAGCGATGGTTTTAAGACAAGTAAAAGCCAGAGTACTTTGGCATAACATAACCTAAGCATCATCATCACATCAAAACAGAGCATCTCACAGAGCAGAGACCATGTTTCACCCCCGTGGTAGGGTTGTGCTAACCCCGGTGGCCAAACCAGGCAGAGACAGAGGTGAAATCTTTCCCTTATTACTCTCGGCGCCCCGAGTGTGCACATAGGAAAGACCACAATAAAATTACTTTGTTTCCAAAGCGGGTGCACTCATAGACAGATACAAGATCAGTACACCATGCTAAAGGTTTTCAGATGTCACATCAAAATAAAACAGCGTACCAAAACATAATCATATCATTCTCACATACTGAAAACAACAGTCGGAGCATCTTTCTAAATCAATGCACAATTTTTCAGATTCTGAATATCCCTCTTTTTCGGATTTCAGAGACAACATAACAAAATTTAGCTCATGTCTACACAATGCATGTTAGAAAATATTTTCCTTTTTTCATATAGATTTCATGAGTAGTGCAAATAAGCGACCGAGGTTGGTTTTTCCCAAGTTCTCATTTCATCACAAAATATGCAAAGTTTTCAAAAAGTTAACCTCAGTCTTAATAACTTGTATAAAGCCTAGTATAGGAACCCCGCTTACCAGACTCCTACAGCGTATTATCTATGCCTTGAAAACGATCTCTATCAGTCTCGTCACCTATTCATAAAAATAATATATATAAACTAAGTATTAAAGACTAACAACACAATTTCGATCTAAAAGATTAAGACCCAAATTCTAAACCATATTTCAGCAAATTTAACTCACCTCAAATAGTCATATAATCACTTGGACATCCCACACTTCAACCCAAAATACCATATACCAATTTCAATATTGGCCTAAACACCCTCTGAAACCAACATCCACTCAAATAATCAATAAATCAAACCCATTTCAGCAGCCCATAATTCCAAGCAAACACCAACAACTCAACCAAACAACACTACACATTAAACGTTTTTCTCCGTTCACAACTCCACAAAAAGAAAGAACCAACACTTCTAAATGTAAATTTGCACCCAACAAGACTCCCTACTATTTATTTCTAAAGCACAAATCCAACAAATCAAATTCTATTCTTCTTACACACGTAAACAGGTGACTAAGGAAGTTCACAACAATATCTTATACCTAGCATCGTGTGGTGATCGGTGAAAGAAAAGAGCGACAAAACACTATCTAGAGATGAAAATAATTCCCTGTGATTCAGTGAGAAAGTCAGAATTTTGTTTCTTGAAGAGAGAAAAAATTACCCAACTAAGTGAATAACTTAAGGTTGGAGGCTCTATGGTTATGAGAAACCGAGTATAACAATGTAATCACAGCACTACAACAAACACGAAGATGTATGGGAAAAATCCACCAAAACCATAAACTACACTTTTAAAAAAATTCTATTCAATAAACATTTCATGTAAGAGGAAAAGAGATGTGAAATCTTAGAGAGGAAAAGAGAAAAGAGGAGATTTACGAACTGGAGGAGCTCTCGGCAACCCAAGTCTGAATTTTGTTTTACCCAAAACTGCAGCACCAACAAATACTGAACAATAGAAGGACGCGAGAGAGAGAGGCACAGTAATCTGCAAGGGATTAAGAGTGTAGAGAGGCAAGAAGTGCAAACTGAAACGACGTGTGAAGAGAAAGGGATACTGGGTGAGAAAAACAGGGGAAAAAGTAACCAACGAGAGGAGAAATTGGAAAAGAAAATGATGGAAGAGATGCTCACCAAAACGTCATCGTATCTAGTTCTCCAAGAAGGATGGGCCTTGTTCACGGGACTGGGCCTCACATCCTCCCCCCCTTACAAAAATTCCATCCTCGAAATTTTCTACAAGCTATAAAAAATTCTCGTCGAACAAGTGAGGGTAGTTAACTCGCATCTCTTCCTCAAATTCCCAAGACGCTTCGTTGATAGCATGATTATTCCACAACACTTTAACCAAAGGGATAGTTCGAGTCCGTAACACTTGTTCTTTCTTGTCCAAAATCCGTACTGGTTCTTCCGCATAAGTCATAACTTCCTGAATCTGAAGTGGCTCGCAGTCAATAATGTGGGTGGGGTCAGGGACGTACTTCCTCAACATGGAAACATGAAATACATTGTGCACCCCTACAAGAGCCGGTGGAAGTGCTACCCTATAAGCCGAAGGTCCAATCCGATCAAGAATCTCAAAGGGTCCGATAAATCTAGGGCTCAGTTTGACCTTCTTTCCAAATCTCATAACTCCTTTCATCGGTGCTATCCTAAAAAATACCTTATTTCCAACCTCAAACTCTAACTGGCGGCGACGATTATCCGCATAACTCTTTTGTTGGCTCTGAACTGTTTTCATTCTAGCTTGAACAATATCCATCTTCTCCATGGTCTGCTGAATGATCTCTGGCCCCAAAAGTTTCCTTTCACCTACTTCATCCCAATACAATGGTGATATACACCTTCTGCCATACAAAACCTCGTAGGGTGCCATTCCAATGCTAGCTTGGAAACTATTATTATAAGCAAACTCGACCAATGGTAGATGTCGCATCCAAGTTCCCTTAAAATCCATCACACATGCCCCCAACATATCTTCTAAGATCTAAATAGTCCTTTTTGACTGCCCATCTGTCTAAGGGTGAAAAGCAGTACTGAAACTTAACTTAGTACCCATTACCTCTTGTAAGCTTTGCCAAAACTTGGAAGTGAAACGAGGGTCTCTAACTAACACAAAGGATACCGGAACTCCATGCAACCTCACTTTCTCCTGCACATAAAGCCCAGCTAGTTTCTCTAGCTTATAAGAAACTTTGATGGGCACAAAGTGAGCGGTCTTCGTTAAGCAATCCACGATCACCCATATAGCATCTTGTCCGCTTAATGTGCTTGGTAGGCCTGTCACAAAGTCCATGGAGATATGCTCCCACTTCCACTCTGTTTGGAGTGGCTGTAATAATCCTACTGGCCTCTGATGCTCCACCTTCACCTGTTGGCAAGTTAGGCACTATTCCACAAATTTAGCAATTTCTCTTTTCATACCATTCCACCAAAAAGACTCTCTCAGATCTCGATACATCTTGGTACTCCCTAAGTGAACTGTGTACAAAGAACGATGTGCTTCTTCAAGAATTACCCTTTTTAGTTCATCATTAGTGGGTACGCATAATCTACCTCTGAACCTCAAAACTCCATCCTCGGAAAGGCTAAAATTAGGTTTGTCCCCGTTCCCGACTTCTTCCACTAGCTTCACCAACCTTGAGTCCACTTTCTGAGCAGCTTTGATTCTATCTATCAAGGCTGGTTGAACTATCAAAATAGCCATGAAAGTATTTGTGTCACTAGTGATGACCTCAATTTCGGCTCTTTCTAAGTTCATTAACAACCTATGTTGAGTGGTAAGGGCTGCAACTATCGGTCCCATTGACTTCCTACTTAAGGCGTCTGCTACAACATTAGCTTTGCCTGGGTGATAATTGATGGTGCAATCATAATCCTTGATCAACTCAAGCCATCACTTCTGCCTCATAGTTAATGCCTTTTGGGTGAAGAAATATTTCAAACTCTTGTGATCCGTATAAATTTCGCACTTTTCTCCATATAGATAGTGTCTCCAAATCTTAAGTGTAAAAATGACTGCCGCAAGTTCTAGATGATGTGTGGGATAATTCTGCTCATATACTTTCAGTTGGCATGAGGCATATGTTATAACCTTCCCATGTTGCATCAGTACGCACCCCAATCCAAGCCTTGATGCATTGCTATAGACTACAAATCCACCTCTAGCAGTGGGGACTGTTAGCACCGGAGCTGTCACTAAACTCTGTTTCAAGTCCTGGAAGCTTTCTTCACACTTTGTTGTCCCTTCAAACTTATTATTTTTCCTGGTGAGTGCAGTGAGAGGAACTGCTATCCTGGAGAAACCATCAATGAATCAATGGTAATAACCCGCCAATCCCAAGAAACTTCTAACCTCGTGAACATTCTTCGGTGCCGACCAATTAACTATTGCTTCAACTTTTCTCGGGTCCACTGAAATGCCATCTTTCGAAACTACATGCCCCAGAAAGGTGATTGAATCAAGCCAAAATTCACACTTCTTCAATTTAGCAAACAACATTTTATCTCTGAGTGTCCCAAGTACCAACTTCAAATGTTCTTCAGGCTCAATCTTGCTTTTGGAGTATATCAGTATATCATCAATAAAAGCAACCACAAACTTATCTGAAAATTCATGGAACACCCTGTTCATCAAATCCATGAATACTGTTGGGGCGTTAGTCAGGCCAAAATGCATGACCAAGAACTCATAATGGCCATGTTGGGTCCTGAAAGCTGTCTTAGCCACATCTTGTGCCCTGATCTTCAATTGATGGTAACCCGATTGGAGATCAATCTTTGAAAATACCTGAGCACCCTGAAGCTGATCAAACAAATCTTCTATACGGGGTAGCAGGTACTTATTCTTTATGGTCACCCGATTAAGTTCCCTGTAATCAATACACATTCTCATCAATCCATCATTCTTCTTTACAAAGAGAACTGGGGCTCCCCAAGGTGATACACTGGGCTTGATGAAACCTTGTCCAACAAATCTTGCAACTGCTCCTTGAGTTCCACTAATTCAGACGGAGCCATCCAGTAAGGTGCTTTCGAAAGGGGTGCCGTGCTCACCAAAACGTCGTCGTATTTAGTTCTCCAAGAAGGTTGGGCCTTGTTCATGGGACTGAGCCTCACACCAAGATGATGATTGGGTGGATGTTTGCGGCTTGTTGGAAATGAATTTTTCTGGACAATCTCTCTCGTGGTGTAATGGTCATGTAGGTTTATCTAGGAGCTGGGCCCGTTTAGATTGCATGCTCTTGAATGTTACAGCTTTGAACCTCTTCCCTGATGCGCATATGAAATATCTTCACAGGTCTTCTTCAGATCATGCACCTTTGCAGGTTTTTTTGGAAGCAAAAAGGGAGCCATATGGGTTCCGCCCATTTAAATTTCAGCAGATGTGGGTTTCTCATGATCAATTCTTGAGTTGTGTTTCTCAAGCTTTCCATGGTGACGAGGGAAGGGGCTCGAAGTTGGAAACTCTTGTGATGAAGCTGAAATGTGTGAAGCCTGCTTTGTGTATATGGAATAAGCAGGTGTTTGGAAGAACAGATAGGCATATTGTGGATCTTGAGGACCGGATAAGGGGTTTAGAGGAGAGTTTGCAAAATGCTTATTCTGAGGATGCGGAAACCAAACTTGTTGTTTCTCAGGTTGAGCTTTCCATTTGGATTGATAGAGAAGAGCAAAGATTATCCCAACAGGCAAAGCAATCTTGGATTCAAAAAGGGAAAGAAAGTGCTAAATTTTTCTATGCGGTCATTCGTCGTAATCAGAAAGAGGTCAAGATAATGCAACTGGAAGATGGATCTTGTCTTACTTCTCCGGAACAGATTCATGAGGGGGCAATGCGACACTTTCAAAATTCCTGGAAGCATGTGTTCCACATGCAGCACCGAACTTGGAGGGTCTAGTTGATAATGAGGATTTATGTCGGATTCCTACTTCGCAGGAAGTTCATGACGCCATGATGTCTATCTCGATTGATAGTAGCCCTGGTCCTAATGGGTTTGGTTGGGGTTTTTACAGATCTTGCTGGCATATTGTGGGCTCTGATTTAGTTGATGCAGTGGTTGAGTTTTTTCGAGGTATGGCATTTCCTCAATTTTATTTGACTTCTTTTTTGGTTCTTATACCAAAAGTGGAAAATCCATCAAGCTTTGATAAATTTAGGCCGATAAGTTTATGTTCGGTGTTTTATAAACTGTGCTCTAAGAATTTGGTTAAACGACTTGCCCCGTTGTTAGCCAAACTGATATCTCCCGAACAAGGTGCTTTCACTCCAAGCCGGAGTATTTTTGAGAACATTAGTTTGATGCAAGAAATGATCCACTCTATTAATATGCCAAATTTTGGTGGGAATGTTGTTATGAAGATTAATATGGCGAAGGCGTATGATAGTATTGACTGGGGTTTTCTTCTGCATGTTCTGAGTTCTTTCGGTTTTTCAGAATTTTTTTGTTCGCTTATTCGACAATGCATTACTACTCCTTGGTATTCTGTGGTCATGAATGGTATACCAAAAGGTTTCTTTAAAGGAGGGCGTGGCCTTAGGCAAGGAGACCCTATTTCGCCTTATTTGTCCATCTTGGTAGAAGAGATTTTTACAAGAATGATTAAACAATAGGTGGTGTTGGGTAAAATTGTTCATTTTTATCAGCATAGAGGTACTCCTATTGTTTCCCATCTTTTTTACGCTGATGATATTATGGTCTTTTCTAATGGTGGTAAGGCGTCTTTGAGATCTATTATGGACATCTTGAAAGTTTATGAAGAGTGGTCAAGCCAAGTGGTTAATAAAAGGAAATCCTCCATTTTTTTCTCTAAGCATATCTCTCCAGGACGTAGGCAGGTGTTGCTTCAGGTTAAGGGGTTCATGGAAGGGAGGTTTCCATTCCATTATTTAGGTGTGCCAATTATATCGGGTCGACTTTTGAGTGCCCACTTTGAGGATCTGGTCAATAAAATCCGGGGTCGTTTGGGTGGGTGGAAATCTAGACTCCTTTCTAATGGAGCTAGGCTTTTATTAATAAAACATGTTTTGCGAATTATTCCTGTGCACTGCTTATATGTTATACAGACACCACAAATGGTTCTTCAAAAAATTCAAAGGATGCTGTGTAATTTATTTTGGGGAACTACTGATGGGAAGCCTAAGAGAAAATGGTGCTTCTGGGATGCTATCTGTAAACCAATTTCAGAAGGTGGATTAGGCGTCCGTAATTTACGTCAGGTGCAAAATTCCTTACATATGAAGCTTGCATGGAATTTGATTCAAGGTTCATCGCTATGGTCGAATTGTTTCCACTATAAATATGTTGGAAACAAACACATCACTATGGTTGATCCACAAAAAGGGTCAAAGTTTTGGAAAATGGTGCTGAAGCAGATTCCATTTATACATGAGAACTATAAATGGAAGTGAAAGATGGCTTGGTCTCCTTTTGGCATGATCGGTGGGTTGGCGCTGAGCCATTATGTAACCAGCAACAAATGACAGAGTTGCAGAGTTGCTTGGGCTTACGTTGGCAGATTGCAAGTCTGGACTGGGATGGAATGTTGAGCTTTTTACACACCTTTTGGGGCAGGAAAAAACAGAGGAGGTGCTTGAGCAGTTGGGAAGTGTCAAAGTTGGGAAAGATCGAATACTTTGGTTGTCGAATTCTGATGGAATGTTCACGACACAGAGTGCTTGGAACTGCGTAAGAATTAAGGGGCATACATTTCCATAGGCGAAATGGGTCTGGAATCCTGCTCTTCCAAGGAAAATATTAGTGACTATGTGGAAAGCAATGCATGAATTTCTCCCGTTGGATGATCGTGTGAGGAGGATTGGCATTCCAGTAGTATCAGGCTATGATTGTTGTCGTGGTCGGGCTTGTGAAGATGTGGATCACGTATTTGCCAAAGGTGGCTTCGCAGAAGATATGTGGAGGAGGTGCTCATTAGTCCTGGGTGTACCGAGGTTGGAAGGTAAGCCATGGAAAGAGAGGGTTGCTTGTTGGCATCGAAGAGCAAGTAATTCTTCCTTTAGTGGGCAGTTACTTGGTTTACTGCCGTCGATCTTAATATGGCGTTTGTGGGTCCGTCGGTGCAAGGCGAGAATGGAGGGAGTGGTGGACTCTTCTTAGTCGGTTTGGTGCTCTATCAGGTTCTGGATCTCTTGGGCTGCTTTGAAAATAAAGGAAGTCAAAGGTCTAAGTCGGAGAGATGAAGACGAGTTACGCTGCTTCCAGTTGCCTTGTCCTTTGATGCGAGAGAAAGTTGCATCTACGGTCAAGTGGAATCCGCCGAAGGAGGGTTGGGTGAAACTGAATATTGATGGGTGTTCTTTAGGGAATCCTGGTGATGCAGGGGTTGGAGGGATTATATAAGAAGTTCAAATGGTGAGTTTATAAGTGGGTTTGCCATCACTCTAGGCCATCACTCGAATAATTTTGTAGAAGTAATGGGATTATTGCATGGTCTTCGGAACATTGATAGGTTGGGGTATACGAATGTGGAAATCGAATTGGATTCTTTGCTTGTTATTCACTAGCTAAGGAATACAAGATGTGGGCTTTAGTATATGGAAGATTTTTGGGAAGAAATTCAAAGGCGTTTACGTGGGATCAATTTTTCTTTAACTCATTCTTTTAGAGAGGCGAATTCAGCGGCAGATGGATTTGCAAAGCTCCAGAGGTTCCTTTGGAGTTTGGTCTTCATTATCAGATATTCCTTCTCTTATTAGAGGTAACATTAGATTGGAAAAGGGGGGGTTTCCATATATTCGTTTACATAGGAAGTAAGGTTGTTTGTGCTATGTTGGGTTTTTTTTTTTTTTTTGGATGTTTTGGTTTGATGTCCTTATGATGTCTAGTCTTCAGGTGATGGTTTGTAGATATGGTTTCCTCCACTAAAGTGAGGGTCTTTAATAAATTTGGGATGAAGTCACTATTGGACATGTGACCTTCGGCTCTTTGATAAAAATAAAAAATAAAAGTAGAGTCGCTTCAGAAAGAGTGCTCTCAGATACATCCACCCTCTAGGCAGGGCATTATGACATTACATTAGTTTTCTTATAGTCTGATGATATATGGTCAGTGCACGGATTCTTGGTCTTCTATACCTATTTGACATAATTATGCCTGCGAAAGAATGTCAAATTAAAAGATGGATAAAATCACAGGGCAATGAATGATTCCAACTTTTTCCTTTAATTTGGACCTGAAATCAAAGAAACAAAATTAAAAGATGGATAAAAGTAGCTTTAATTTGGACCTGAATGATTCCAGCTTTTTCCTTTAATTTGGACCTAAAATCAAAGAGACAAAATCACAGGGCAATGAATGATTCCCGCTTTCTTTATTGGCACCGGTTGTAAGAAAAATTGATTTTGGCAATTATGCAATGTATGATTTATGAGTTTTGTAGGTATGCTAATAGAAAAGAACTGCTACTCTTGTTCTCAGGTTGAAGGAGGACGAGAAATTGTAAACCAAGCAGAGATGGATGCCATTTTCTCATAGCAAATAATTGGCTCTAATTCTCAGTGCACAATCATTAGAAGATGCAAGCTTGCTCTGTTGATTATTTAGAGTCTTGTTGTTTATAGTTTTGGATTTTGAGTTTGCTCGAGTTGATATATTCGATCTTCCTCAGTTGGTGATTTGAATCATTTATGATGTATTCTCAGATCAGTTCATCCATTGTATAGTTTTGGATTTCGAGTTTTTGATGATGTATTTTTAGAGTTGTTATAGTTTTGGATTTCGAGTTTTAATGAAGAATTGAATTGCAATTTTTACTATTGACAGTTTTTGAATTTGCTTATGAAGTTATATTCTTGAGTGATGTCTATTTTACCATTTACAATTTTTACTTTGCTGCTGCTAGAAAGTACACTGCTGTTTTTATTTCACAGATGCAGTGCTATATAAATAAAAACACAAACGTAGAGAATTTGTAAAAAATTTACAAATGAACATTAAGTTTGGTACAGTGTAGCATATAAAGTAACATCACCACAACTTTACAAGTGACCCGTCTAACTACAAAGCTTAAAACTTAACCAATCAGCTAAGTCCCCAACACAACATTAACAAAACTAATTTTCCTCTCTTTTGGTATTTTTCCTCTCTTTGATGGAGTTCTCCCTCTCTCTACTAGAGATCCCTAGAATTTCATTGTGTTCTTCATGAAGATTCTGGGATGTACTTGTGGTTCTGAGAATTAAGCAATGTTACATTTATGCCATGAAAAAATGGGCAAAATGAGAAAAGAAAAGTTAATGATTAATGAAACTTTAACTTCTTAAGCTAAATAATAACAAGGGAACTTACAAGATTTGATTGCTATATATGTCTTGAAATCCACTAATAGGGGAAGGGACTATACTTTGTACATTATTTCTCTCACATAACCAAAGCTATCCATTTATTCCACCACTGCAAAAGGAAAACAAGGTAAACGATCAAAATGAACGACACTTGACAACACCCTGTTTTTATGGTCATCAATTTTCTGTATTTTTCTGGCAGAGCACTTGAACTGTAACATGAAAGTAACAGGCTTACCCACCACCACAGGCAAGTATTTGGGAGTTAGCACTTGAAACAGGCAAAAAAAAAAAAAAAAAGTCTCAAATAGCACCAGAGTTCAAAATATTTTGATCTACAAAGTAGTGAAAGAATTACAAGCTTGTTTTGAAATCAAGTCAAAGAAAAATTCTACACACTGGAAAAATGGCTAAGGAAGCATCTGAACTCTACATACTGGAGAAAAAAAAGAGGAACTCACTACTAAAGGATGAAAACAGAGAACTTCAAATGACATTTCTTTTATGAGTAGCAAAAAAATAACATTTTTCTCAAAGAGAGAGGAGGAGGGCTTGAACTGTTTTATCTGATGTAGAAATTACGATTATTTGAATTCTTAAAAATTATGATCATATTTTTGAAAGTTTGAAAGTTGTAATTATCCAAAAATTGTATGGGTATTTTCATCTATTGACAGTCTATTTAAAATTTGAATTATGTTCCACATTATCCGGGAAAGCACGTTTAAGGAAAACCTTCAAAATGAAACGTACTTTTTAGCTTATTTGAGATTAAAAATGCTTTAATATGTAACACCCAAACAACCTAATTTTTTCCATTAAAGACCTTTTAAGACTATTTAAACACTTTTTAAGAGTCTAAGACTCATACCCAACCCCAAACAAGCCCATAATGTGAGATTTTCGTGGCTTGTCTAATAGATTTGTATAAACCTTAAATTACTCTACTAAGTATATGTGAAAGATTAAATATAATATTAGCTTTTAAATAATTATATGATATTAGTTGTTATAAATTTTAGTATATAACCAAATATTTTATTAGATTAATTTCCCTAGCATGTGATTAATTAAGTCGAATACTATGACATGTTTTTCTAGAAATGTTAGTGACGATTAGTACTACATATAGGTAACGAACTACGATGTGAGATTGTGGAAGCTACGCGAAGAGGTAAATAGCATGATCGTAACTTTATATGTGCTGTAATTATTATGTTTTTGCTTGAAAAATATGATGTTTACCTATGCTAGGCTACGAGCCAATTCAAGGTTAGCCCCTTTTCATGAACCTCGATGAATTACGATGATATGCTTGTGACTGAGACTATGAATACTATGCCAAGATGGATTTTTGTTAGAATGGATGATATGTCATGAAAATTAGACATATACCATGTAATGTTTAGATTACATCATGCCATGTCCATGCTATGCTATGTTACGTAAGACTCATGTTAATAAGCTATGTTTAATGTTATGCCAAGCACAAGAGTATGTCACGCCATGTAAATTCATAAAGTCAACATTTTCACATGCATTATGAAAGTTATTTAGAAGACACATGAATAATAAGAAAACTTTAAGATTGGCCTTATGTTATGGGTGGATGTGCAAGCCACAGACTTAAGCGTGGTCCACCACATGTATGTTATGATATTTTGAGATGACACAAACCCAAGCATGTTTCACCACATGTTATGATATGAACGCGGTGCCACAGACTCAAACATGGTTCGGATCCAAGTGTGTTTCACTATATAGTTATACGGTGCCATAGAACCAAACTTGGTTCACGTTATGATATGTTATAATATGTTATATACAGTCAACAACAATTAGACCAATGCACACATATTATGATGACCACTAAGAGAAAGAGAATATGAATAAGTTATGTACGAATGATAGGATATGCATGGAGTCAGTCATTCATACATCCATATTACATGTATTGCCATAATTATGTTTGATTCCACATATGTTACTAATGAATGATCTATATGTTATGTCTAGGTGTGATGATGTGTGTAAGTTTTCAAAATTAAGCCTAATGTCATGCTAAGTTAAGATTACAGTTTGATGTGCTATTACTGAGTCTTCCATTCATTTGTTTGTTTCTCTGTTTTATGTTTTAATGTCCCAAATGATGATTTTGTGGATATAGAGTGGGAGTGCCAAGACTAAATTATTATTCTAGAGACTTAGACCTTGAATAAGTGTTAGTACCAGCTAGGTCTAGTTATGATTAAACAGTGGAACAAGTGATTTTGGTGCATGGAACTAGTTTATGTTATTTGTATGTTTTAGCTTTTATATTATGAGACTCTGTTATGGTAATTTAGTTTGATGATTCAATAAATGAGGTATGTTTTATGGAATCAAATCTCTTTATTGGGCATTACGCTACAAATGTACGTAACATTCTATACCTACAAGAAGGGGTGTTACAAATATTTGTTCCTCTTTGAGTCTAGTTTCCAATATTGTGAAATTTTTTGTGGCATATTGATTGGTGAAAAGTGGGTTTGAACATGCAAATGTCATATTGGGTGATAGTTTGGATGAAGTTGTGAAATCTTGATGTTTTGTTGAAGTTTTTGTTAAATTTAGGGGTAGATATTAATATGATGAAATGTTAACACAGTTTTATCCATGTCATGAGTTGATCCATAGCATGTCAATATTTTTATTAAAGAGTATACATATGTTCTTTCAGGTTGAAACTGGAACACACAAAACAATTTTTGTTTTGAGGTTATGATTATTGTTGGTTCTAGAAACCTTAAGAATTTTGTTTAGGTGTTAAGAGTTTTGTTTTGAAGAGATTTAATTTAAATCTTTGTTGGAAGCATGTCTTGCATGAAAAAGTTCGGTAATGGCACAAACTTAAAGCTCATGAGTTTACTCGATGTTTTTAATGGAATTTTTTACAAGTGATCCTAGATTAAATGCATAGCATAAGTTTAGAACTTGAATACAATTTTATGTTTTTATTTCTTGAAGGTTTACTTTACGAAAGTTTTGGATTTAATGTTTTTGTTCTAAATCAAAAACAGGTGGTACTCAATTTTTAACTTAGTGAGCATGCCGGTTGTTTAGTGATGAATTATGTGATTTTGGTTGTTTGACCTAGCATGTTATCACTCAGGTTTGATTTATAAACATTTTAAGAGTGTATTTTTGAACTTTTGTAGTCTTTGGTGTTCAATTGAAAAGTGTTAGACCAAGAACATCAAGGGTTTGTTCTATTTGACTAAAACTAAGTATTTTGGGCATTTTTATTGATGTCAGGAGTTCAGATTTTTATGGAATGATTATTTTGATATCTTAGCATGAACTTAGAACCTCAGATTTGATTTGTGTGTTGCATGAATCGGTTTAATTATATGATTTGAGGAATGTAAATTTTGGTAAAACTTGGAGTTCGTATGTGAAATCCTTAATTTGGGAGCAAAATGGTCATTTCTCACAAGTAGAGGGCTAAATTGGAAATTTTTCCATAAGGAAATGAATTTCACGTTTTATAGTAATTAGTGGGATATTCTAACCCTTAGAAATAACTCATTTCAGTTCACACTATTTGTCTACTACTTTTATGTCACTCGCCATCACTGTAAATTAGCCTCCAACTTATTTTCTAATATATTTTTGTATGTACGATGGTAAGCCATGATTGTCATATTATTGTTACTTATGATCATTATAAATGTTCTACTATGTCATACCATGTTAGTTATTTCAAGTACATGCTTATCTATTACATGTCATGCCATCTGTCACATGTTCATTTTTCCCTGTCATGTCATGTCTCATGCATAGAGTATGTCCAGAATTCTTTTCGACTCAGTGGAGTCTTTTTATTTTTATCACGATCCCAAGTGCAGGATAGGGTATTATCCTAGTTGAACTCCATTGTCCACGCTGAAGTAGTTAAACTGGTGTGGAATTCCCTAGGTTGAAAGTACTGTCAACATGTTTCGAATGAGACCTAATTAACTGGCTGTCGGAGGGAAGTCAGACACCCAACACCGGTGGTGCCAACCTCATGTTTATCAATTTTTAATAAGTTCAGTTATCATGACGACAACTAGCACAAATGCCTATGATGTGATGCACTACCAACAGGAGGACACCGATTAAGGGGACCTATATAACATACACATGTTCATGTTTAATTAACCATGTTTATGTTGAACAAGTTCCAAGTTAATGCCAGTTTCAGTCCAAGTCAGTTTTCAATCCATGTCAAGTTTTAACTTATGTCAACATATGTCATGCTATTTTCCAAGTCATGTTATGCACATTCATGTTCACGTCATATTGCATTTATGTTAGTTTACTATCATGCATGCATTTGTATACGACTAGTTAAGTTGGTAGTTAATTTCTGAGATTTGTAATCAAATCTTACTTGGTAGTCTCAACTACCTTTTTCCCTCAGAATGGTAGACCATGTGCCAGGATCTGAAGCGCTAGCTGGGGACCGATTGGATGAGGTCGATTAGGCCCCAACCCAACGATGAGGACATCACAATATTCATGTTTGGTTCACGATTGTGTCACGTCTTGTCATTTTGATCCTTCTTTTATATCTATGTCAACTTGTCAAGTCAACTAACGAAAGTTGTGTCATGACGAATGAAACACACCATGTATCACAATTAATGAGATTATAAAATATAAAGATACGAAAAATACTAAAAATTAAAAATATAAAAAAAATCATGAAAGTTTAATTTAAAAAATGGTAGGGAACGGGATGGCCACTCTTGATTTTTTAAAATAATTTAATTGGTTTTTTGATTTTGTATGGTTTTAAAATTTTTTATTTTATAGCTTATTTATTATGACAAGTGGCAGACTTCTTTTAGATGATGTGGTTTCCGTTAGTGAGTTTGACCGATGTGTAACAAGGAAGAATTAAAATTATTGAAGTTCAAAATATAAGTATGAAAAAGTTAAAAATTAAAACTCAAGTAATATGTGTAATGACCATACTGTAGGGGACAATGTTGTTTCGATCCGAACTAGGGGCCCAAGTACTAGAGACCCAAGGCCCATCTGAGTTATGGATCATGCCTGGAGTCTAGCCGTCCTGTTTATTAGCGTTGAGAGACCCTAACATTGTGAATACAAAGAGAGTGATGATCCAATATTTTCGTGATATTAGGGATAAGTCTTATTATGGCTAAATCTCAGATTAAGTTGGTCAATTAACAGTACTGATCCAATATTCTCCACGCCTATATATAATGGCAACATGTAATTCTCTAGATGGATTATTGAGTATTCTTAAACTGTCACCCCTCGTTTATTATTGACTTAAGCATCAGAGGTGTCTCCGGCACATCATGCCACCAACTTAACGATTTGCAGGTGAATAGTTACAACCAATGGTGGGACACATCCTTTATAATGACGACGTCTATCCGTAATTTGTGATTTCAGTTTCTCATCGAATTTCAACGTGGTTCTATCATGCAAATCGTGACGCGTTCTCAAGCAACTCGTGACCCAGACACAACGCCTGCAGACATGGAAACACGATTAATAGTGACATAAGAAAAGTTGAAGATGGCATTAGATGCCATGGAAAACCTAAGGAAAGAGAAAGAGGAACTAAAGCACCGTAATATCGAGCTCAATGATGCTACCATGCCCAGCCATAGTGAATAGGGAGAAGGAGAAGCACATAGCAATGGGGGAGTGAACGCGGAGGATGCAGAAAAGAAGAAGCTGCATGACGAGCTACGTAGCCTCGCCAGCAAGTACGAGCATATGGCGAAGAAGATGAGGGGATCTTCCTCGGTGGAACAATTGTTAAGCTACATAGATTTGCCTTACATCACAAAAGTAATGGTCGTGCCACTCCAGTCGAAGTTTAAAGTGCCACATATCGAGATGTATGACAAGGACGCAGTAGATCACTTGGAGAACTTCAAGGTGCATATCACACTCCACTATTTTCTAGGAAAAATTGCTTGCCGATCTTTTCCTCTGACCTTGAGGGGAATGGCGAGAGGATGGTTTAGAACACTCTGGCCAGGATCGATTGATAGCTTTGAAGAGTTAGCCAGACAATTCTTAACACAATTTATGCCCAGTAGGAGGCGTAGGCACCAAGCGACATACCTCCTGACCGTCAAACAAAGGGAAGAGGAGAGCCTAAAGACATACCGCACCTGTTTTAATAAAGAGAGGTTGATGACAGATGATCAAGATGAGAAGATTGCCCTAGCCACCCGTTAGACGGGATTTGGCCCCATAGCTCGTTCATCGCTGAGTTGGCTAGAAATATCCCCTCTACCCTGAGAGAGTTTATGGATAGGATGGATGACTTCCTCAACACAGAAGATACATTACAAGCTCTTGTAGAACTAAGGAAATGGGAGCCAAAGGCGGAATGCAAAAGCAATTCGATGGATAGAAAAGCTGCATCGAACCACCAAGACAAGAGGCTCGAAAGGAGACAAGAGCATTACACCCGACTCATCCACAATAATTTGAATGTGCAAGAAAAGGAAGAATCAGAAAGAGAACACCGCCAGTCCCAAAACCTGCTGGTGCTACTGCAAATATCATCAAATGGACTCACACTAGATAGAGGACTATACAACCATGAATCAAAGGGTGACCAAACTGGCTAGCACTAGAGAGCTTGAACGAATGGTCGTGGAGCAAGCAAAGCCCAAATGATAATTTGAGAGAGGACACAACCCACGTACAAAGCAAGTGGATTTCCTGGGGCGGCACATCCTCGCCTAGTAGGAGGGCACACTTTCGAAGGGCGAGATATGAAGAAATCTAGGTAGCGGACAGGTTGCCCAAGCACAAAAAATTTGATGCCTCAATAGCTATCTCTTTCGGGGAAGAATATTGAGAAGGTGTATTGTACCCTCATGATAATGCGTGCTGTTAGTAACCCTCATGGTTGCTAATTACACTACCAAGCGCATCCTCATTGATAATAGAAGCTCATCAGACATACTATTTTTGGAGGCTTTCGTAAATATGGGCATAGAAACCTCTAACTTGAAACCCTCTCCGACACCGATGAAGGGCTTCTCACCCTCCCAGTTATGGCGGGAAGATGGATGCGCACCGCGACCAACATGACCGATTGTTTGGTCATGAAGGCACCCTCCTCGTATAATGCTATAATAGGGTGACCAACACTGAAAGACATGGTGGTAGTTCAAGGTTGCTCACGGCAATGGAGGAGTTCTGCTCTTTCAATGATAATGGAGGATTGGTGGAGATGCCCTTTTTAGGGAACAAATTCTCATGGTGTAATGGGCAATCTAGGATTGCTCGCTCATGGACACGGCTCGATAGAGCCTTATGTAATCTGAAATTTCTGGAGTTGTTCCCTTTGGTACAGAATCATTATCTGCCTAGGAGGTCCTCAAACCATTCTCCAATGCTCTTGGGTCTTTCGGAGACTTCATCCAGGTATGGTCCTGCCTCATTTAAATTTCATTATATGTGGACTACTCATGAGAATTTTTGGCGATGTGTGTCGAGTTCCTGGAAGGTAGAGGTTTATGGAACTGGTTTGTGGAAACTAGCAGAAAAATTGAAGAGGCTAAAACAGGTACTTAGAACTTGGAACAAGGAGATATTTGGTTGGACTGGGCGACATATTAAAGAGTTAGAGATAAAAGTGGAAGAAGGTGAAGCTAGCTTGCAAGAGAGGTTTTCGGAAGATGTTGAAATGGATGTTTTGGCAAATAAGATGGAGCTTGATGTCTGGTTAAAAAGGGAGGAAGCTCGCCTAGCTCAATAGTTTAAGCAAGATTGGATTTTACAGGGTGAAGTGTCATCATCTTTCTTTAAAGCATTACAATCCCGGAAACATAATGTGGTGATGGAAATGAAAATGTCTGATGGCCTTGTACTTAGCACGCAGGAAGCCATTCATGAGGAGGCTTGTGTCTATTTTGAGGACTTTTTGAAGGCAAATTAGTCGAGTTCCTTGCATAATTTGGCTGAGTTAATTGCAGGCGAAGTGTCGGAAAAGGAGAATAGTATTTTAGGCAGCTCTCCTTCAGTGGAGGAAGTAAAAAATGCTCTATTCTCTATTCCTAAGGATAGTAGTCCTGGACCAGATGGCTTTGGCTTGGGGTTCTATCAGCATTGTTGGTCTTTAGTGAAAGATGATTTATTTGAAGCAATTACTGATTTTTTTAGCGAGACTGAATTTCCCAGGTTCTAACACTACCTCTTATATTGTTCTACTTCCTAAAGTACAAAATCCAACGTCGTTTGGGAATTTTAGGCCGATCAGCCTCTGTTCCATGGTCTATAAAATATGCTCTAAGATTCTAGTGAACCATTTTTTAGTGCTCTTTAGTAGAATAATTTCAATGGAACAAGGAGTTTTTCTTCCAGGTAGAAGCATCTTTGAAAATATTAGTCTCACTCAGGAGCTTATTCATGATATTAATAAAAAAATCTGAGGTAATATATTGATGAAAATTAACTTTGCAAAAGCCTATGATATGATTGATTGGGAGTTCTTATTTTGTGTACTAGAAGCTTTTGGTTACTCTCAGAAAACTCGACAGCTCTTGAGGCAATGTGTTACTACACCTTGGTATTCGATTGTAATGAATGGCATAGCAAAGGGGGAAGGGGTCTTTGACAAGGTGATCATTTATCCTCGTACTTATTCATTTTAATGGAGGAAGTACTTTCCCGGTTGATTAAGAAGAAGTTTGAAGAGTGAAGAGTATAGTGTTACTCTCATCTGAGACATGGCCATATAATCTCACATTTATTATATGCTGATGATATGATATTTTTTTCTAATGGAGGGAAATCTTCTATTTTGGAGGTAGTTGGTATCTTGAGCACCTACGCTTCATAGTCAAGGCAAAGGTAAACAATGCCAAATCTCATATTTGTTTCTCTAAGCATATTAACATGCTAGACGGAGGCATATCTTATCCATCACTCAGTTCTCGGATGGGGTGTTTCCATTCAAGTACTTAGGGGTTCCAATTGTATCGAGAAGATTGAAGTCATTACATTTCCAGGATATTATTCAAAGAATTCATAATCGGATTGAAGGTTGGAAAATAAACTTCCTTTCCGCTGGGGTGAGATTGATTCTTTTAAAACAAGTATTGTTGAGTATTCCAATCCATCTCCTTTCGGTGATGCACGTTCTGAAAATTGTTTATATTCGGATCAATAAGATTTTGAGTACCTTTTTCTGGGGCTCGGTTAATGGGAATCATAAGAAAAAGTGGATTAAATGGGAGAAAATTTGTAATCCGGTGGATGAAGGAGGGCTTGGGTTGAGGAAGTTAGGTGATGTGCAAAGGTCGTTAAATTCAAAATTTTCCCAGAACCTCCTATGTTCTTATTCTATTTCGCAAAAGTATTTTTTTGCAAAGTATATGCATGGTGTGCATCCACTGGAAATTAACACTACAAGAGGAACCCAATTATGGAAATCTATAGCTAATGAATTACCTTTTGTTCTCTTGCATTCTAAGTGGAGAATTCGTGAAGGGAATGTGCATTTTTGGAAGGACAAGTGGATGAGTTCTGATCCTTTGAGGGAGAGTTGCTCGATTGTGGGTGATTTGAATTTGAAAGTGAACCTGGTTATGCTGAATAATAGCTGGGATTTGAATAAACTAGAACAGTTAGTAGGGTCTAAAAAAGTTGAAGACATTGTCAATGAAATTAAGGGTCGAAGGATAGGTGAAGATAAGCTTATCTGGTTGGGTAATTCGAAGGGTTCTTTCATGTCCAGGAATGCCTGGAGTCTTGTTCGGGAGAGCAACCATAAATATGAATGGTCGGATTGGATATGGAATGTTGCAATTCCTAAAAATTTTTATGTGTTTATGTGGAAGGCCTTGAATTCAAGTCTGATGTGGATGACCGTATAAGGAATTTGGGAGTGCCTTTAGTGTCCAAGTGTGAGTGTTTTCGACACGGTGCCATAGAAGAGATTAATCATGTGTTGTATAGTGGGAACATAACGGCGACAATTTGGAAATTCAGCTCAAACATGTTGGGTATTCCGTTTGTTCCAATTTGGTCTTGGAAAGCAACAATGGAAGCTTGGTTTCGAAGAGCATCAAAGTCATCACAACTTCGTAGGCTAATTGGCTTTGTTTCGGTGATCATTTCCTGGAACTTATGGAGGTGGAGATGTAAAGCCAGGATGAAAGGTAAGAAAGAAAAGGTTCATGTTTTATGGAGAGTGGTTAAGTATTGGATTCATTGGGTTGGTATTAAGATTAGTAAGGCTTCTCGTTTAGTAGACAATGATTTTAAGGTGTTAAACTCTTTGAATCTACCTATTGTCGCAAGAAAGAAGGAAGTCTTTAAGGTAGTCCGATGGGCAAAGCCAAACAGAGGGTGGCTTAAAATGAATGTGGACGGAAGTAGCCTCAATAATTCGGGAATGTTGGGAGCAAGAGGAGTAGTCAGGAATGAATTCGGGAATGTGGTATATGCTTTTTCGGAGTCATATGGGCATGGTAGTAATAACCTTGCGGAGGTTATGGCTCTATGGGCAGGTCTTAAACATTGTAAACAATGGGGGTTCAATAATCTTATCATTGAGATGGATTCTATAATATTAGTGAATTGGATTATAAGAACGGAAGATGTACTCTTTGGTATCTAGAGGACTGTTGGGAAGACAGTTAAAATGTTGGGAGAGTAAATTTTTATGTTTGTCATATATATCGGGAAGGAAATAAGGCTGTTGAGTTTTTGGCCCGGCTAGGAAGTAGTGGCGTTTCCCATGTGTGGGTAGGTCAAACAGAGCTTCCTCATTTGTGGAAAGGGATCATCAAAACAGATGCATGTGGTCTACCTCAAATTCGAAAGTGTTGAATGTAATTTCAGGACAAGTGATTTGACTTTGGGTAGAGGCTTGATAGGTTTTTTTGGTTTTTTGAGTACTTGGGGATTTATTTTCTCTATTTTCAATTTTTGTAAATGCCAAGTACTGTGATTATTACCACGATTTTCCTCCGCCATAAGTGAGGGCCCATTAATAAACTTGGGTAGGGGTCACTATTGGACCATAAAAAAAAAACCCATTTCTTTGAGCCTAGCAGACCGATCCATCAAGTATCCACGTGGAATCATAGAAAACGTATTGGTAAAGGTGGATAAATTTATTTTTCCTGCTAATTTTGTAGTGTTAGATATGGAGGAAGACCAATAAGTCCCACTAATTATTGGCCGACCATTCTTGGCCACTTGAGGGCTTTAATTGGTGTTCAAAAGTGTAAATTAACATTGAGAGTAAAAAAGGAAGAGGTTATGTTCAACATCTACTAAGCCATGAGACTTCCAAAAGATCCAAACACTTGCTTTCAGGTAGATGTCATTAAGCAATGTGTAGAAGAAGCCTTTCAAGAAGATGTACCCACCAATCACCTAGAATGATTTACCTTTTGTTAGTGAAGAATTTCTCCATTATGTATTTGCCTAAGGAGCCTTGCAGCAGGTTACATCACTTAGCAATGAAGTGGGGAGGCTATAGACGATGGTATCAAGGATGGATTTTGTAATTTCTAAAGAAAAGATCCGGCAAACTACAACTTAGAGTTGAAGCAATCACCTGAGCATTTTCACTATGCATTCTTGAGTGATAGTTACACCTTTCCAATGATTGCTGCAACATCACTCACACCCAAAGAAGAAGAAAAGCTATTGTGTGTATTAAGGGAGCATAGAATAGCCTTGGGATGGACTATTTCTGACATAAAAGGTATAAGTCCTTCCATTTGCATGCACAAGATTTTAATGGAGGAACTTTACAAACCGTTGATCAAGCACCAAATAAGATTAAATCCAGCAATGAAGGAAGTAGTGAGAGCTGAAATTTTGAAGCTCCTCAATGTTGGAATTATTTATGCTATTTCAGAAAGCTCATGGGTAAGTCCAGTGGTAAAAAAGGGTGGAATGACAGTGGTGAAAATAAACAACAATGAGTTTATTCCTACAAGAGCAGTCACAGGTTGGCATGTATGTATGTATTACCGCAAGTTGAACAAAGCAAAAAGGAATGATCATTTTCCACTTCCCTTCATTGCTCAAATGCTGGATCAATTGGCTGGGTATTCCTACTATTGCTTCTTAGATGGTTATTCGAGATATAATCAGATTGCCATAGCCCCCGATGAGTAGGAGAAAACTACATTCACATGCCTCTACGAAACATTTGCTTTTAGGAGGATGCCCTTTGGATTGTGCAATGCCCCAGTGACATTTCAACATTGCATGATTGCTATCTTTTCTAATATGGTGAAAGATATAATGGAAATTTTCATGGATGACTTTTTAGTTTTTGGTACATCTTTTGATCATTGTTTGCATAATTTAGCTCTTGTTTTGCAGATATGTGAAGAAAAATCTAGTCTTAAACTGGGAGAAGTGTCATTTTATGGTTTAAGAAGGGATCGTGCTTGGCCATAGAGTGTCATCTAAAGGAATTGAGGTTGATTGAGCTAAAATTGCAAACATAGAAAAACTACCACCTCCAAAGAATGTGAAGGGAATCAGAAGCTTTTTGGGACATGCAGGATTTCATAGAAGATTTATAAAGGATTTTTCTAAACTTTCACAACCTTTATGTAATCTTCTTGAAAAAAAATTCTGCATTTAACTTTGATGATGTTTGTTTGCAGGCCTTTAATCCAATCAAGAAGAAACTAATTTCAACACCAGTTATGATTGTACCTAATTGGAGTTAACCTTTTGAAGTTATGTGTGATGCAAGTGACTTTGCAATTGGAGTAGTATTAGGAAAAAGGCGAGACAAACTGTTTAAGGCCATACATTATGCAAACAAGACATTGAATGGAGCTCAATTGAATTATACAACAACTGAGAAGGAGATGCTTGCTGTGGTATTTGCTTGTGACAAATTTCGATCTTGCCTCATTGGTACAAAGGTGATAGTGTTCACTGATCATGCAGCACTTTGTTATTTGTTTGGAAAGAAGGATGCTAAGCCTAGGCTAATTCGTTGGATCCTACTTCCTCAAGAATTTGATTTGGAGGTTCGAGATAAGAAAGGAAGCAAAATTTTAGTTGCTAATCATCTCTCTCAGTTGGAGCAAGAGGAAGTAAGACCAGATTAAGTGATCCAAGAAGAATTCCCTGATGAGAGTTGTTTGCATGTGAGATCAAGCTTCCTAAGTATGCTGATATTGTAAACAACCTAACTTGTAAAGTATTGTCACTAGATCTCACTTACCACCACCAACGCAAGAAGTTTCTGCATGATGTGAAATATTATCTTTGGAGTGAGCCTTTGCTATTCAAAAGATGCCCTAATCAAATCATCCAAAGATGTGTGCCAGAAGAAGAGATGCAAACCATTCTCCATCATTGACATTCCTCATCATATGGAGGACACTTTGGAGCAATAAGAACAGCAGCTAAGGTACTTTAAAGTGGTTTCTTTTAGCCTTCTATTTTTCGTGATAGTTATACTTTGGTGAAAACTTGTGACCGGTGCCAACGTATGGGAAATAATTCAAGGCGTTAAGAGCTACCATTGAAAAATATCTTAGAGGTTGAGTTATTTGATGTTTGGGGAATAGATTTTATGGGTCCTTTTCCTCCTTCTTTTGGCTTTGTTTATATATTATTAGCAGTTAATTATGTGTCAAAATGGGTGGAAGCAATTGCTGCAACAACAAACGATGCAAAGGTAGTGCTAAAATTTATGCATAAGAATATATTCACAAGATTTGGCACTCCAAGAGCTATTATTAGTGATGAAGGGACCCACTTTTGCAACAAGTTGTTTGACAACCTTCTTTCTAAATATGGTGTGAAGCACAAGATAGCACTTGGCTACCATCCTCAAACTAATGGCCAAGCTGAAATTTCAAATTGAGAAATCAAGAACATCATTGAGAAGACGGTCAACACCAATAGAAAGGATTGGGCAAAGAAGCTTCATGATGCTTTGTAGGCATACCGTACAACTTTTAAAACACCTATCGGGATGTCTTCTTATTGATTAGTATTTGGAAAAGCATGTCATCTCCCTATTGAGCTGGAGCATAAAGCTTATTGGGCTGTAAAAAAGTTTAATTTTCGTTTGAAGGCAATAGGGGAACAACGACTTCTTCAATTGAATGAGATGGATGAATTCCGGAACGATGCTTATGAAAATGCAAAGATCTACAAAGAACGGACGAAGAAGTGGCATGACAAATAGATTCTTAGGCCTGAGTTTGCTCTAGGACATCAGGGTTTACTTTTCAATTCATAACTCAAACTCTTCCCGGGCAAGTTAAAATCAAGATGGACAGGTCCTTATACAATTGACAAAGTTTCCGCTTTTGGACCAATAGACTTGAAGGACAAGACATGGAATATATTCAGAGTTAA
This sequence comes from Juglans regia, assembly GCF_001411555.2. Taxonomy (NCBI): domain Eukaryota; kingdom Viridiplantae; phylum Streptophyta; class Magnoliopsida; order Fagales; family Juglandaceae; genus Juglans; species Juglans regia. The sequence continues at coordinate 18,740,105 of NC_049906.1, read as the reverse complement.
CGGTAAGAGATTGAAGCACTATTATGGAGAACAAGTGGAGAGGAACTGTGCATTTATTCCTCTTGGAGATCTTAATTGATGAAGATTGAAAAGTCTGACTGTAGATTTTAAAACAAGCGCTTATGGGAGGCAGCCCATAGAACTTTCTTTTATTCTTTTATTTTTATTTTTTTATTTTTATTTTTATTTTTTTGAATAATATTGATTTTGATGCAGGTTTATTTAGCATGAATAAAGAGCTGAAAATTACAAACTACGGCTGTTTCACCATGAAACCAGGGGAGTTCCTTTCATTTCTTCAATCTTTCTTACTTTTGAATTACAATGAGGACTTTGTTTAGTTTAAGTTTGGGGTGTAAACTTCTATAGTTATTTTGTCTTCTTAATTGTTTTTTTTTTTTTTTTTTATTACTTGTGATTTTATAAGTCTTGAGTTGTTGGATTCTCTTACCAAGCATGTATTTGAGTATGATTGAATTCTCTATGACTCTGAAATTTGTGATTGAGGACGGGATTGAGAAAAATTCTCAAAAATTTCTTTTATGGCATATAGTCAAAAAAGAGTTATGGTTTGAATCTTGTGGAATTCTATTTCATTGTTCTTTCCACCAAATATTTTCCCAGTTTGCTTTGATTTTCCATATCTATTTCTTTCTTAGTCCTCTCCCTGTGGCCTATCATTATAACCTGATTAAAGACCTTTTGATCTCGGATTTTGGTGTTTGACTATATTAGTGAAGAAGATTTTTGAAAATTGGACTTATGGGGTTATGTTTTGAGAGAATTCTTATGATTTTAGATGTTCTAATTTTATTTGAGTTTGCAAGTGGTTTGGAGTTATATTGACAAAATCACACTCACACTCAAGGTCCTAGCTTTAAGTTGACATAATGCGACCTTTAAACACCAACATTGAGTACAAAGACTCGCGATTCGAGGCAAAAGGGTGCGGTGGTCAACAGACCACGCGACCCATAAACACCAACGTCGAGTACAAAGACTTAGCAATTCAAAGGAAAGGGGCATAGAGAACAACAATGACAAGTACAAAACAAGCCACTTGCATAGTACAAAGAAAAGCCTTGTGAAATCAAAGCAAAGTGTAACATGGTAAAAAGCCAAAACCGGATAAGTGTTCCCAACATTCACAAGTACAAAAGTGTTCATATTGTTTACAAAGCTAATACAAAGGCTATTACAAAAAGCTATTAAAAGTGCAGAAGTGGAGGACAGCTATTACAAAAGGCTAAGTGCTAGGACTATCAGATGGTGGAGGTGGGCATGAACGATCAAAGGCATCCGTCGTGGTGTCCTAACCAAAGGTGTCCACAAACTGATGCGAGGCTGCATCAGGCTTAAACTTCGCCAAGTCTAAGCGCCTCAAGTCGGTACGGGGATTGGCCAATAAGTGCGATCTAAGCCATAAAACGCCAGCCCCATATCCATAACCAAAAGCACGATCCTTGATGTTGTGCACCAATTGTGGCGCCCCCTGCCCCCACTTGGGATTTGAAGCAAACTGAAATGCCGGGACATGCAACACTAGGATTACCTGCCACTCGTTCATGATGGATAAGATGCAATGCACCAACTGATAACTAACAGTATGCAGTCTATTACAGAGCTAAGTCAACTTAAGTCAATTTAAAGGAAACATTAGTCATGGTACTGAAACATAAGATCCTAATACTATTGCATAATTCAAAAGAGTCATCATAGTTGATACGAGTTTCTAAAGAACTCCTAAAAACACGTGACCAAACATTTAAAAGCTAAACAAAAGATCATTTCCCAAAAGTGGAATGGGTCAGAACCAGTGTCCCATCCTCAAGGAGACTTAAGAATAATCACCTAGACGAGCGAACGTCTATGTAACAACCTAATCCTAAGATTAGGATATAAGATAAGTCTTATGTATTTTTATATATTTTATTATTATTATTATTATTATTATTATTATTATTATTATTATTATCATCATCATCAGATTTTACATTTATTATTTTTAATAGGATTGTTATTTATATTATTGGATTAGGTGAAATATTTTATGGCACCCAAGCCCTTGAAGTCAGGAATCAGTTTCCACGTTAGGCTCTTGCCATTATTATGCTCATACACGTCTCTTTTCCTCTAGGTTTCCTCCTCTAAATATATATTTATATTACACTTATCACTTCGGGATGGAAAGAAAACTCCAAGCCGCAAACCTCAAGCCTTCCCCTCCATGTACGCTCAGCCCCTCTACCAGTAGCGTCGTTGACCTCGTTAGACCAAAACGAAAACCACTGTCTCACGGAGTGACAGAAAAGAATGACTCTGTTTTTCTCTCACGGAGCAGAGCATGCCCATGTCATGAAAAACCGCACGGTCACCACTCAGTGAGACGCAGCAACTGGAAAGGCCCCGACTCAACGACGGAGCCACCGCAGCAACTCCACTACACAGACCATGCACGACCGTGAGAACCACCAGGGCATGCCGCCAGCCACCACAAAAGACATCGGCAGTGGCTCTTTGGCCGTATACTTCCGCTGCCGTCGCCAACCACCTCCCAGCCACCACAGAAACTGCCGGCTAGCCCAACGCCGTCGAGCCCACTCCTGTCTGATAACCCACGACCGTCACCACCCTCCTATCTCTCTCTCGGCAGCGTCTCAGCGTGGCAGAGCACCCTCTCTCTGACTCACGTTCTCTCTCTCTCGGCGTCTCACCACCCTGCCCGGACAACGTAGTCGCGCCGTCGACCACTTCCAGCCACCCAGAATCGCCGTATCGCACCGTTGCCCTTGATGAGTTTCGACTCTGTCGCTCGTTCCTCTTCCGAACCTCTGTTCTCTCCTCTAATGTTACATGTGTTTTAAGTGTTCAGGTGTTAATTGATAATATTACTATATGCCCTTTTATTTCTATTTATCTAGTATCTTGAATGATTGTTTTAATTATAATTATATTTGTAACTTTTACAGATTCTAGTGATCTTTAAATAAGCTTGTATTTTAAATTTAGCTTGTTCTTATATTATTTCAACAATCGTTTTAGTAATTTTATTAGGCTTAATATTAATATTTTTTAGGGTTGAAGCTTTCATTAAATAAATATATTAGTTAAAGGTTCATTTTATAAGAAAGTGTTTAAAGAATTGGAAATATATTTTAAAGTATACTTTTAAGTCTAATATTTTGATTAATATTTCCTTTATCAATTTAGTAAGATTTTAATAAAATTGCTATGTTAAGAATTTAATGGAATTTGTTAGGTTTCTTATAAGATTTTAATAATTGTGTTAAGAAAGGAAACTTAGTTTAAGAATTTAAGTTTTATGAATTATTTTAAAATAGCCCAAGTATTCTTCTAAAATTATAAATTAGTATTTTTAAGTAATTTAAATACTAGGAATTATTGATTTTAGTGTTAAAAAAAATATTTGTTTGACTATCTTTTAGAATTCCAAATTTAGTTAAGATATTAGTATTTATTTATTTATTTCCAAACAATTTAGTGATAGTTATTTATTGTATATAGGTCTCAAGTTACGAAGTATTATTCAAGAAGAAATACAGCGAGGTAAGTAATCTGATCATAAATTAGGATTATTACAGTTAGCTTATATGTATGTATTATTCAAGCCACTTATTTGACAGCCATTATTTATGAATCGCTCATGTCATGTGCAAGCATGTCATCCAGCATAGTATACAATCTTGTTATTCCGCACCATGTTTAAATTCAGAAATTATGTTTATGTATATAATATGTCATGCATCTCATGTGTATAAGACACGTAAGCCATCTTAATTCAAGAGTAAGATAAGTTCAGATCAGTTAATACGATGGCCCTTCAGATGCATGGAACCAATGCAGTTCAGTTTCAGGGTGGTGTGCAAGCCACGAACTCAGTCGTGGTCCACCATAGTATGCTAGAATATTATCAGCGGTTCCCCTTGCTACAGCGGGATGTGGGGCCGGTGCACAACCTTGCACACAGGGTTAAGTGTGTTGGCCAGTCAGATAAATTAGTCAGTTAGTTCAGATAAATCAGTCATACATAGCATAAGCATTAGCATGAACAGTCATAAATGTTAAGCTCAGCATGAAAGTTGTTATGAAAATCATATGTTTATTACGTTTACGTTGTGATAGATTTCTTACTGAGTCATCGACTCATTTTAGTTTATTTTTCATGTTTTTTTTAACCACCCAGGTGAAGATGATGATTACGAGCAGGCAGGCCAGGAGTAGAAGGAGCATTTTATTTTTAGTTCAGACTTTTTAGAACAAAACTACTTTCATGACAAATTTTAGTCAGATCATTCCTTTAATGTTTTTAGAAAATATTTTTATTAGACAGTTTTTCTACAAAAAAATTCTATTCTCAGTTATTAAATATGGGATCTCTTGCCAGGGTTTATTCTATGAAAAACACGTGACACACCTATCCTATGGGAAGGGGGGTGTTACAATTTGGTATCAAAGCCAGGTTGAGAGATTCTGTAGAATTTTTGAAAAAAAAAAAAAAACTTTTTTATAAATTTTTCTGAAGAAAAAGTTAAGTTACCTAGGATGCTCCTAGCCTGCTCGTGAGTAATCAAGGTTTGTTTTTATTTAGGATTGAATATTTTATGATTTTTACTAGTTAGAACCATCATTGTAGTTATTTTTTTTTTTTTATGTCAGTATTGAAATATTAGTTAATGGTTACTTTAGATTATGGCACGACTCTAGGAATTTCATGTAGCATGGATATCTAGAATTTTATGAGAATTATGTATACTAGAGTTACGTGTCAATTTGGTTATGACAGTGTAATTGATTGAAGGAGGGTGAAGTTGGGAAACTTTTACTTTTAAGATTGATAGTGTATCTAGCTCAGGAGAATAGATGAAGATGACTTATATTTGATGGAATCTTATTTAAATTAGGGAATGTAATTAGTTGGTTATGGAGTTATGGCGAAAATTTGCATATGGTGTTTGGTATTTCACAATGTCTGATGGAAGGTATATTATAGGTGAAATGATTCTCTCGTCTAGCATGAATAGTGGACAAAAGATTTTAATAAAAATCTAATGTGTCGCGGAGTTAGTTAACAAAATGCTATTGAAAGAAATTGTCAAGTCAGTATATTTTTTGAGGTACGAGAATTTAAGGTTTACTAGTAGAAGATGATTTAAGTATACGTATGCCTGAGACATGCACATTAAAGTTTTAATGATTTGGTCAACAATTATTAGAGAATAGTACCAGATGTCGAGGTTTGATCTGGAAGTTTAATTGATGTTGCTATGCTTATAATTGGAGTTGTGGACCCATAACCTTAGGCACATGATTATTGCGGTATTTCATTTTTGAGAATTTTAAAATTGAGATATTTTATAGACTTCAAGCTTTGGAGAATTTTAAATTGCTTCTTATTTGAGATTATTATTATATGAGGAGATTTATTTATCATTTTATGCGAAGAGTTTATTTATTATTTTATGTGGAGACAGTTACTTATTATTAGTTGGAGAAAGATAACAGCTTGAGTGATATTATCAATAGATTTTTTTTTTTTTCAATCTTGTTGTCGAGGTATAAACTTTAGGCTTGTATGGTACTTCTTAAGCGTGTGATCATTGATAATAAGTGCACGAGTAAAAGGATTAGAAAAATATGAGAGATTTAGGAATGAATAATTGACGTTTAAAATTTTGAAAGGTTAGGCTTGACTAAATGATCGAAGATCTAAAATAGAAACATAAAAAGAATGTGATGGCAAGTATGTAGGTTGCTTGATGTGTTAGCAAATTCCAAGGACGGAATTTTTATAAGGAGGAGAGTTTGTAACAACCCAATCCTAAGATTAGGATATAAGATAAGTTTTATGTATTTTTATATATTTTATTACTATTATTATTATTATTATCATCATCATCAGATTTTACATTTATTATTTTTAATAGGATTGTTATTTATATTATTGGATTAGGTGAAATATTTTATGGCACCCAAGCCCTTGAAGTCAGGAATCAGTTTCCACGTTAGGCTCTTGCCAATTTCATGCTCATGCAAGTCTCTTTTCCTCTAGGTTTCCTCTTGTAAATATATATTTATATTACGCTTATCACTTCGGGATGGAAAGAAAACTCCAAGCCGCAAACCTCAAGTCTTCCCCTCCATGTACGCTCAGCCCCTCTACCAGTAGCGTCGTCGACCTCGTTAGACCAAAATGAAAACCATCGTCGCACGGAATGACAGAAATGAATGACTCTGTTTTTCTCTCACGGAGCAGAGCATGCCCATGTCATGAAAAACCGCACGGTCACCACTCAGTGAGACGCAGCAACTGGAAAGGCCCCGACTCAACGACGGAGCCACCGCAGCAACTCCACTATGCAGACCATGCACGACTGCAAGAACCACCAGGGCACACCACCAGCCACCACAGAAGACATCGGCAGTGGCTCTTTGGCCGTATACTTCCGCTGCCGTCGCCAACCACCTCCCAGCCACCACAGAAACTGCAGGCCAGCCCAACGCCGTCGAGCCCACTCCTTTCCGATAACCCACGACCGTCACCACCCTCTTCTCTCTCTGTCGGCAGCGTTTCAGCGTGGCAGAGCACCCTCTCTCTGACTCACGTTCTCTCACTCTCGGCGTCTCACCACCCTGCTTGGACAACGTAGTTGCACCGTCGACCACTTCCGGCCGCCCAGAATCGCTGTATCGCACCGTTAGCCTCGGTGAGTTTCGACTCTGTCGCTCGTTCCTCTTCCAAACCTCTGTTCTCTCCTCTAATGTTACATGTGTTTTAAGTGTTCAGGTGTTAATTGATAATATTACATACATGCCCTTTTATTTCTATTTATCTAATATCTTGAATGATTGTTTTAATTATAATTATATTTGTAACTTTTACAGATTCTAGTGATCTTTAAATAAGCTTGTATTTTAAATTTAGCTTGTTCTTATATTATTTCAACAATCGTTTTAGTAATTTTATTAGGCTTAATATTAATATTTTTTAGGGTTGAAGCTTTCATTAAATAAATATATTAGTTAAAGGTTCATTTTATAAGAAAGTGTTTAAAGAATTGGAAATATATTTTAAAGTATACTTTTAAGTCTAATATTTCCTTTATCAATTTAGTAAGATTTTAATAAAATTGCTATCTTAAGAATTTAATGGAATTTATTAGGTTTCTTATAAGATTTTAATAATTGTGTTAAGAAAGGAAACTTAGTTTAAGAATTTAAGTTTTATGAATTATTTTAAAATAGCCCAAGTATTCTTCTAAAATTATAAATTAGTATTTTTAAGTAATTTAAATACTAGGAATTATTGATTTTAGTGTTAAACAAAATATTTGTTTGACTATCTTTTAGAATTCCAAATTTAGTTAAGATATTAGTATTTATTTATTTATTTCCAAACAATTTAGTGATAGTTATTTATTGTATATAGGTCTCAAGTTACGAAGTATTATTCAAGAAGAAACGCAGCGAGGTAAGTAATCTGGTCATAAATTAGGATTATTACAGTTAGCTTATATGTATGTATTATTCAAGCCACTTCTTTGACAACCATTATTTATGAACCGCTCATGTCATGTGCAAGCATGTCATCCAGCATAGAATACAATCATGTTATTCCGCATCATATTTAAATTTAGAAATTATGTTTATGTATGTAATATGTCATGCATCTCATGTGTATAAGACACGTAAGCCATCTTAATTCAAGAGTAAGATAAGTTCAGATCAGTTAATAAGATGGTCATTCAGATGCATGGTACCAATGCAGTTCAGTTTCAGGGTGGTGTGCAAGCCACGAACTCAATCGTGGTCCACCATAGTATGCTAGAATACTATCAGCGGTTCCCCTTGCTGCAACGGGATGTGGGGCTGGTGCACAACCTTGCACACAGGGTTAAGTGTGTTGGCCAGTCAGATAAGTCAGTAAATTATTCAGTTAGTTCAGATAAATCAGTCATACATAGCATAAGCATTAGCATGAACAGTCATAAATATTAAGCTCAACATGAAAGTTCTTATGAAAATCTTATGTTTATTACATTTACGTTGTGATAGATTTCTTACTGAGTCATCGACTCATTTTAGTTTATTTTTCATGTTTTTTTTAACCACCCAGGTGAAGATGATGATTACGGGCAGGCAGGCCAGGAGTAGAAGGAGCATTTTATTTTTAGTTCAGACTTTTTAGAACAAAACTACTTTTATGTCAAATTTTAGTCAGATCATTCCTTTAATGTTTTTAGAAAATATTTTTATTAGACAGTTTTTCTACAAAATAAATCCTATTTTCAGTTATTAAATATGGGATCTCTTGCCAGGGTTTATTCTATGAAAAACACGTGACACACCTATCCTACGGAAAGGGGGGTGTTACAGTCTATGTCCAAACCCAACTCCATGGCTATCTCCTTAGCCTCTACGACAGAGTTCTTAGCTTGTTCTAGATGTCTCAACACAAAACTCATATCTTGCTTAAGCCTCAACATCTTCTGAGGGTCCAGTGATGAAAAACTAGCATCAAACTCATTGATAATAGCTACAATCTTTTTGAGTCGCTGAGCTGACACCTCAAGCACCTCTTGGGTAGATTGACGGCGAGCCTCCACAGCGAACTCATCCTCTATTATTTCACTGATTCCATTCTGTCTCGAGTACCTGGCACAACTTCTATCATTCCGAGTGAAGAATGATAGTGGGTAAATACAACAGTGAAATTCTGAGAAATCTCACTAAGTAAACAAATAACATGCAACATATATCATAAGCAAATGCAACAAACTTAACAATGAATCCATGAACATGAACTTATACATATGCACTTGACCTTTCAAACACTTCGTATAAAAACATGACATTTCATAACTTTTGCTTTCATAAACAAGCTTTCGTCACTTCATACTTGTTCATTAACATACTTATGAACTCGTGGTATTTCTTGACTTATAATATAATATTGGATACCTCACGGCTCCCCTATGCACCATGTGTTTCCCACTAGTTACCGCATCAACCATTGGCCACTTTGACCAAGGTGACTACATCTTGACTTTCATATATGGCAGCTCTCATTTTGCCTTCACCGTAGGTGCACCCACTAACTTTAGGTGTGATCCTGCTCCGGTATCCTTTTCTTTTAGGTACCATTCGAGATCCACTGACAGTACTTCATTAACCCAGGGGTATCCCTCCATTTTAATCACTCTTGAGAGGACAAAGGAGTTCCACTAGGACATTCTCCCATTCCAGTATTTGGGATCGTGATAAAAACTTTACTTTTAAAAAGAATCTTTTCTTTTCCTAAACGGTTTTCATAATTCCAATGCATGTGACATGCCAATGAACCTTAGAACTTTCATGAGACACATGAAATACCAAAATGCTTCATCATAAAATAAAACACTCATACATGCAATACATATCTCATTACGGCTTGAAAATATTAGAACATGCAAACATGTTCCTTTATAACAATTAAAGGCATTCATATCAATCAAAGGCATGCATTCCAAAAATAAACATGTAAGGGCCGAAACCTTCAAACCCTAATATAATCAAGAATTGTTCTTATCACATAAATAATCCCAAAGCGCCAATTATCTTACGTCGTTTATAAGGTTGGCCAAAAGCTTTGTGTAGGGAAACATGCATTCCAATCAATTTTTCATGAACTTAGAATCTTCTAATGCATTGAACAAAGTTTTTAACAAGGAAACCTCACAAGTGCCGAAGCATTTTCTTGTGTGTATGGGTGATCCTTTCATGATCTTAGTCCATGCTAAAATGGTGAAATACAACATTCATGTTCAATCAACATAGAACATGCCGAAACCCTACATGACTTCTTACTTCATTTCCTTTCCACATTTTACACATCTTCCATAACCCATTTCAATCATGCTTTAAAACAATCATATAAAGAGATATTCGTAGCATATAAAAGAACAATAATATCATAAAAGACCATACAGAACTGAAACAACCAAGAAGTTCACAAGCCATATACATAAAATATCTAAGTACAAGTCAGAGGTGTACTTACCAAAATCCAAAATTTGTGTTTATAACAAGCAAGCTGAAAATCACATGTAATACTAGTTAGGATCATTACTCAAGAAAAACTCTAACCCCTGTGTTCAAGTGTAGTACTTCTTACATCTTTTTCCTTCCAATAAAGTCCAAGTTTTCGGACCTTTCCCTCTTGAATCCGAAACTTATCTTCAATAAAAAAAAAACCCTAGCTACAACTCACTAGTGTCGTGACCCTTTTGTCTCAAAACATCATATTTTAAAGCTTAAAAACATGTGAGTGTAGGCGTGGTTCATGTGAAAGAACCTTTCAAAACACAAGCTAACTCCATCTAGCTCAAGTGTGTGGATGTTAGAGCATAAGTTCTAGATGAACTATGCTTAAATTGAAACTTCCCTTCTTTCATGAAGTGTGGCATGTGTAAAGCAAGGAAACGTTAGCTTCTTACCTCCTTAGTTCCTCTTCTTGAAAGTATCTTCACTATCCTTAAGAGAATGTTTGTGTGAGAAAAGAATATTGAGGTAAGTGTTTGGTTGGTGAGAAAATGGTGGAAACTTGGGAGGATAAAATGTAGTGATCGAAATCCTCAAGAGAAAACATAAAATGGCCAAAGGTTCTAGGGTTTTTGGTTTTTCCTCTTTTATAGACACTCGAAGGCTTCTTGCATGAACCAAGCTCATGCATGGATGCCAAGTGGCATGTAGCCCTATCACCTTTTTCTTCTAGCTCATCATTAGATTGAGTTAGAAACCCTAAAACACCTCCTTGTATGTGGCGTCCTCTTCCTCTAAGCCGAAACTCACTTCTTCTTTTGCCATTTCTTTTCATGTCTTGGTCCAATGTACCTTATGGCTAAAAAGTCTTTTACTAAACTCAAATCTCCCTCCATCTCTTACAAGTGTGCATGTGTGCCAAGTAGCATGTGAAGAGTGTGCATATACATTGGCTGCTGAACCCTACACTTCCCTAGGAGATCTTCCTTTTAACCATACATTTGGACAAACATGTGATTGGTCATTTTTGGCACAAAGAACTTTGCCTTAGCCGTCCACCTCAAGAGTTTTCTTACACAAAATAATCTTCTAGAAGCCCTTAGGCGTGTAGCCTTCTTTCAACCTTGATCTTGTTCTTTCCCAAGAAAAACTTTTTACCTACCTTCATGCATGGATGACACATGGCAAAAAGCAACCTTTCTCTTCTCCATTATTGCCGTCCATGGCCTCTTGGCCTTCCCTAGTTCCACTTTCCCATAATCCTAATCATTTCCTTCTAGGTTCCTTTCCCTATAAGACATGTGTCAGAAAACTTCTTCCTACAAGAAAATCCTCATGCATGCGTGACACATGGCACGAAAGGGATTGATCTTCCTATAGTAGGCGTTCAAGCCAAACTTCCTAGCTCCTTCTTACCTCTCTTCCCTTATTCCCATCTAGATTCATCAAGTCCTATAAATAACCTCATTGGATGACAAGTATCATGCATAAACCTCAAGTTGGGCGTGAACCCTAATTCCATTGGGCTTAAAAAAACCTAATTTCCTACAAGGGTCGAAACTCTCATGGGCTTATAAGAGGAAAAAAAATTTACACAAAAGCCTAGAAAGTCTTTGTCGTCACACTGATGCCAACTGAGGGTGAAGGCGGACAAGTTCCTCCCTCACAACTGCCAAGTTAAACTCCAACATCTTCACCTGTTGCGTCCGTTCCTTCAGTCGAGTATCCATGTGAAGAAGTGCTTCGCTACGCTTTATCTACTGCTCATCTGCATCAGCACAATTTTTCTTGTATTCCTCGTGCTGTTTGGCCAGCTCCTCTAGAGCGTTGTGCGCCTCGAAGAGGTCAAGGTTAGGTGTTGCTTACTTTGGTCTGAAACCACAAGCGCCTCCTCAAGTTTGAAGTAGCACCGTTGGGAACAAGACAACTCCTGGTGGATGAATTTAGCTCATCCTTGAGGGCGGAGAGTTCAAAGCGCACACGATCCTGCTCTGACTCTAACTCACCCCAAGAAAGGGAAAGTTGAGCTCTAGCGGAGTCACGCTCTGGCTCAAATAGTCCCAATGAGAAGTTGTCCCAGACCTTCACCTCCTTGGCCCAACGGAGTTCATCGCAAAGAATGTCCAAGTCACCTACTAGAGAGTGTGCGTAGTCATCTGCTTGCATGAGTAGGATCTCCAACTCCGCCCTCTCAACCTTCCATTTCTCAAATTCCCTCTTGGCTTAGAAAGAAAAGACACGCCTAGTGCGAAATTCATCCTCCAAGTCAGCACAATCTGCCATGATCCAAGCCGCCAAATCGTCGACACAGTACAAAGGTAAAGCCAAATAGAGTTAAAGAGAGAGAGAGAGAGAGAGAGAGAGAGAGAGAGAGAGAGAGAGAGAAAAGAATAATCAAAGGTACCTAGAAAGGAAATTCCTTAGCCGACTAGCCGTGTTGCTGACGACTTCATCCCTACAAGACCAGAGGAGGTGGAAGCACCTCCCCATCATCTCTCGCCTCGGGCCCATAGCAGGGACCAAGGGAAAAAGCCTCAAGAGAAGCCATCGCTAAGCCAACCCCAATCCCAGGGGCCTTACCCAAATCTTTTGTTGGGCAAACAACATTAGTGTAAGCGAGTTCAACATCCCCCAGACTGACGTTCTCACTCACGAGACCGCCCAGAGAAGAGGATTCAACGTCATCCCCAAAGGAGGAGGGAAAAGGAGAGGGGATAGAAACCTAGTCACCTCCAGTCCTCAGGTTAAGCGGAGAAGTCTCTCCCCTCGAGACAATAGTAGCCAAAGAGTGGCGAGTTGAACTTTTGCCCTCACTCTCTTCTTCAAGTTCTTCTATAAAAGGAGCATCGCCACCCTTGTCTCCACCCTGGACACCACAGTTGCCTAGGGCACCATCTTCACCGCTCTGAGTTCCCTCGTGGGCTACTCAGTCGACAAGGCTCAATGAAAAAGCGGCATCCACATCCACATTGACCTCGCCGCTTTTCTGTGGCAAATAAAAAGCTTCAAACTTAGGGAACTCAAATGCCAGACTGGACGCAGAGTCGATTTGTTGAGAAGGGAGGTCAAAATCAAAGGTGGTCACCAGATCAAAAGGGCTTGACCCATCAAGCCCTCAAGGTCATCAAGACCTGGAGAAGGCACACGAGTCGACAAACGACTTGAAGGAGAAGCGCCAACACCTACGCCCGCAACCACTCTTTTCAAGACAAGAGAAGCTGTATCCGCAACTGTGGGGCAAGGGCACTTCCGCAAGGCCTTTGGAGTAAACTCTGAGGAAGTCTTCATTGGGGAAGAGGGGGCGACGACCTTGGTTAGAAACAGGAAACCCTTAACATTTGAACGATCAAGCATCACCAAGAAACAACCAATATTGGCAAGTGTCAGATGGACCTCGGTCCAAATCTCATCCTCGTGTTTAGCTGCCCAGGCGGTGACAATGTCAACCCGAGATTGCTCCTGTTTGGATAGGGAACCTAAAGATGTGGCTAGACCTTTGTCATCTGGGACCTTACTCCAGGTGCCCTTAACAAAGAATTCTCGGTGCACAGCCTCTGAATGAGGAAATTCCCAACCTACACCATAAATGAAGAAAAACTTCCTTGTCCATTGTTTGGCATTAGAATGGAAGCTCTCAAAATGAACCAATCACTAGTCTTTGATCCGAAAATTGCAAATATTACTCGTAGAGCTCCTTAAAGAATAAAAGGCCAAGAACTCTCGAGTGGTTAAGTCTGGGTATTCTTCCCGAGAGGGCTCCAAGACTGAACGGAACATTATACAAGAACAAAGAACTCGCCATGTGTGAGAGTGAAGTTGCGCAGGGGCCAACTTCAGAAGATCAAGAACGTCGAGTATTGGGCGACCAAAGGGAAATTGTAGACCAAGCTTGAGGGTGCAGATAAGTAGAGCAACCTTTTTGACAAACTCTTCTTCATCAACACAGCCGCGAATAGGAATTTCGAGGAGTATCGAGTCTAGGATCCCATAGGAAATGCGCAGATTCACCAAATCCTTGGGGGTGAGAATGGAACGCCACATGGAATATCTTTCATGTGGAATACCTTCGAAACGTTGAATATCTTTCACGGTAGAAGCCTCTGGGGTCAATGATACATTTTGTTGGGCCATTGTCACGACAAATGAACAGAGAAGAAGTGGAAAGGAAGGAAGGTTGCAAGCAAAGAAGTAGGAAGTGGGGGAGTTGAAGCTGGGGAACTCAAGAATGTGAATAGGAAAGGGAGAGATTGGAGGGAATACAAACGAATGAGACGAGGTGAAGAAATGAGGAAAAGTAAGGACTGCGCATCATCATAGCCTGACTAAATGGCATGACAAGGGAAGAATGTGGCGATGGTTACACAATAACGTATGCACGTTCTTCGAGTTTCAAATCTCCCACTCTTTGGAGAGTGGAAATGACGGACGAGATAATTAATGGGCTAGCGAGGTAGCCCATGGGTCTCGAATCCTTTCTTTGAGTAAGATGAAGTTATCTATGGAAAAGAAAAAGAAATTTCCCACGCGTACACGTGAGAGAAATTAGCGGGATAACTGGAAGGGACAATGTTGATTTGGCCCGAACTAGGGGCCCAAGTACTAGGGACCCAAAGCCCATCTTTTGTAAAGAGAGTTATGGATTGTTCCTAGAGTCTAGCCGCCCTGTTTATTAGGGCGGAGAGACCTTTACATTGTTAATACAAATAGAGTGATGATCCAATATTTTCGTGATATTAGGGATAAGTCTTACTATGGCTAAGTCTCAGATGAAGTTGGTCAATTAACAGTACTGATCCAATACTCTCCATGCCTATATATAGAGGCAACATGTAATTCTCCAAACGGATTATTGAGTATTCTTAAACCATCAACCACCATTTATTACTAACTTAGGTATAAAAGGTGTTTCAGGCATATCATGCCGCCAAGTTAATGATTTCAGGTGAACGGTTACAACTGGTGGTGGGACATGTCCTTTACACATACCAGGACTATTTTAATTATGAATTTTATAAACGATCTTAATGACCTTACAATATACATCTACTGTCTAGAAAATTTAAAATTCTCTGTCAAAGGAGTTCTTTATAATCGAAAGCGTTTCAACATAGAATAAGTTTTAAACATTGGACTAAAGAACTCATTATTTAAGATTTATTCGTGTTATGATCAGTTTATTAAACGACATCTGGCACAACAAATGTTGGAAAATATGAGAAAACCATGTATATATATAATTGGGACATTCTCCTTAAAATATCAATATTAATTAGAGTTAAGGTTTGACGTTTAATTAATAATTATCATTTCTTCTCTGTCTCTCTCTCCCATTACAAGAAATTAGGTCTTTTCCAACACTCAAAATCATCCCTAATAATCGCTGCAATTGCTCATTTTCGGCGATTTCAAATTCGCTGCATGTTCGATGAAATTAAAGTGTCATTTCTGATAAATTTCAGCGATAGACAAACATCATCGCAAAAAAGTACTATTTTCAGCAATTTTTGTCCGTCACAACTGTCTAATAATTCAACGAAAATAGCCTTTTCATTTACCACTAAATCATTGACCATCAAGATATTGAAGGAATATATCTCTCCATGTTTTGGAAAAAAACATTTGCATCATTATTCTCAGCTAGAGCACTAGAGAAATAAGATTTGAATTGAACTTTCAACTACTGTAGCCTCCAACAATGCATAAAGTTCATAAATGCATAAATAACACATGACCCCACATTATCATGTACACAATACAACCTATAGAATATAAAATTCCTAAAAAAAAATTCAAGGAGCCATGAAGATGGCCATAAAGGGGAAGGGAAAAATTATCTTAGTCCAACAATTAAGT
Organism: Juglans regia; assembly: GCF_001411555.2. Classification (NCBI taxonomy): domain Eukaryota; kingdom Viridiplantae; phylum Streptophyta; class Magnoliopsida; order Fagales; family Juglandaceae; genus Juglans; species Juglans regia. The sequence continues at coordinate 18,724,214 of NC_049906.1, read as the reverse complement.
ATTCACAAACAAGGAGGGAAAAAAAAAAGCCAATAATTAAAAGAATTCGTAATAAATTACAGTAGCAATTGTATAGTTTGGATGCAGAAAAACCTTTGTCATCGAAATTGATATGTTCAATTAGTTCTCTGTTAGTTTCTCTAAAACAAAAGGCATATATGAACCAAACCTTCTATTTCCATATTTCAAAATTCTCTAATTCGCAGCAATAGCAACAAAACTAAATTTACTTACTTAAACCCCAACTTAGTTATATGCAACACTTAATACAAACCAAATCTAAGTCTTTCATCGTCTTATTTTCGTTACCAAACACCACTTGAGGAATCAAAAGTAAAATCTTGCAAGAGTTCTAATTTTTTAAATTTAATTTTCTCAGAAACCAAACAAAGACAATACATTTTTTACGACATAATCAAACAGCAAAAAAGATAGAAGCTTTGGGCACCGCAAGCCTCTGTTTTGGAAATCTCTAGATTCTGAAATACAATGGGTTGCGGTTTCTGCGGTGCTTTGCCGTGGAGGAAGGCGGCGCATGGTGGGTATAGGAGCTTGAGCGAGATCCGTGAGGGGGAGAGCAGATCGATGGTGAGAGAGAGGGACAGCTTCGGTGAAGGGGTTGGGGACCGTTGGGGGGGTAGCTACGCCGGTAGCTGGAGTGGTGCAGCAGCTGCAGATGTAGCGGCACTAGGAATCCGAGGGAGAAAGGAATTCGAGGGAGAAGAGAGAGGGAGATCTGCGGGAGAGAGAGAAGCTGCGAGGGAGGGACTTGTCTGGGTTGGTCGGGGACGGTGAAGGTGGATGGTGACGGTGGGTTGACAGCGGTGTGCAGTGGCTGCTGCGTGGTGGCATGAAGAGTGGGGATCGAGGGAGAAGAGGGATAGGGGAGAGACGGGATTGGGGGGGGGAGCTGAGGAATTAAAGGAACGAAGGGAAAAGTGGGGGTTTAAAATTTTGTTAGATTTTTCGGCCTTTTTGATTCGCCGCTGATAGTATTAATTGGCAAAAAAGACATTTATGGCGATAATATTCACTGCAAAAAGCGTCTATTGTGGCGATTCTAAAAATCTACGGAAATAAAATGCCACTACAGTTACAATACTTTGTTGTGATAAAAAAATCGCCGCAATAGGTATAAAAGTCACCGTAAAAAACTGAACAGTAAATTTCCCACAGCATTTCTCACTTTTGCGATTTTTTTTGTGGCAGTCTTAAAATCGCTAGAAAATGCCTATTTTCTTGTAGTGTCCAAACGCATATATATGTTTTAACCTTCATGCCACACGTGGCCTGAATCTTTTATAAGTCAGAAGAAGGGACCAATTAGCAGCTAGGAGCTGCATGTCAATTTAGAAATAAAACTAAAAAATTATTGGAAACTTTCGGGTCCAGAAGATTTTGTCAACAAGTTAGGATTATCTCACAACTTTGCAATTTTTTAATTTTTCTTTCCGAATGGACTTTGAGCTCCTTTTCGTTCCTGCCTTTGACTTCGAATAGCTCCACTACTAAACAAATTTACATTTCTTAAAGTCAACAGCCTGCACTTATAATTCTAATTATTATTATTATTATTATTGCTAAAAAGCCTGCATGCATGCGCTTATTTAACACATGGATAGATTGCCGGTTATGGAAAAAGTAAGACCCATATAAGAAAACTTATTTTTTATGTTGATTTTTAATTTTTATCAAAGTGCTAGCATGATCAGATTTGCATATCTTTAACTTGTATATAGCATTAATATTGTTGAACGAAAGTGGAGTTAGCTAGGGTTTGGGTTGATGGATTAGAAAGTTGGCCTTAGGAAAAACACGTAAGATCATTATTTAAATCTCTAAAAATACTGCTACTTATCATGATGACCTTGTTCCCAATATCAGATGATCGAATGGCGTAACTTTAGCCATCATAGACCACCAATATTATTTAATTTTTGCAAACATGTAATAATTATTATGTGTTGCTTAACGTGCAAACATGATTATAGAGATTCAGCACACACAAAAAAAAAAAAAAAAGCATGAATATTATAGAGTTCTGAGTTTCTAACTATATGTTTTAGAAATTATTAGATTCTTTTTGAAGAAAAACGCTCTTTGCAAACTAGCTTATTAACATATCATGCATACATGTGTAGAAATTACTTATCACATGATGATCAGTTAGCATAAAAAAAATATTTGTATTTGTTTTTTTTTTTTAATGACTAATTAAAGTGATTCTAGTGTAAGTTGTGTATTTGCACATTAACTTATAATAAATAGATATGAATGATGTGATACTGCCTGCAAAAATTTACACAAGTACTCGAAGAAAACAGTATTTTCCCTCTTTTTTTTCCCTATTTTTGCAAACCTGCTTATTAACATGATATCAAACATATATATGTGGAAACTTGTTACATCAGTTAGCATTAAAATAATATTTGTATTTTCAATTTTTTGTGTGACGAAAGTGATTCTAGGGCAAGTTGTGTATTTGCACATTAACTTATAAATAGTTAACTCTAGCTTATCATAATATGAATGATGTGATATTATGATTTGAGAAACACCAGTGCTTGATGAAAAAGAACAGCTATAAATATGCATATTTGGGAGCTAACGTTCTAAATTATCGATTTTCAACGAGCAACGTACTCCTTCTAACTGCCAAGTGGGTTTTTTGAGGCGTTTCTATACATGATTTGTTTTTTTGTCGCACATATGCGGGATTTTATAAATTTTTTTATCTATTTTTAATTAATAATATAAATTGAGAAATAAAAAATAAAAATAAATTATACCTTAATTAATAAAACTACCTTTCATAAAAATCGCAAATATATTCAAGTTGGTGTACAAATTAACCCTATAAATCAAAATGCAAATCATAAAATATTAGTCTCAAAATTGAAATTCATAAAGTTCCATAATTCTTAAACACAATTTTAAAACAACCCTTTTGTGGCTTTGTTTTAAATGGAGAACAGTTTTTAAAAAGTAAGTTGTAAAATAATTATATGAATATCACTGTTTTAAAAAATGTCATCCATTTAAGATAGAGTTTGTAAGTAAAGTTATAAAAAATATTGCATCATATTTAACATAACAATTATCAACCAACAATAAAGTTTTGATAAATAATATAACAAAACAATTCAACAATAAATGGAGTGTATGTTAACATTATATTTAGGGATTTACTATGTAGCAACCACTATTCACTCTCACACCCCATGCCTATAGTCTTTTCATAGGGTGTTAGGGTATTTTTCATAAGGTATGGGAGTGTTTTTCATAGGATGTGGGGGTGTGGGGTGGTGAATATATAGTGACTAATGAGAAAAATTTTTCTTATATTTAACACTATTAGGTTAACATACACTCGAATAGCAAAAGTTTTGATAAAATAATATAACATTACAATTCAAAATAACATCACAAACTAAAAAAAAAAAAATTGAAAACTTTCACAATTATCAACCAATTACGTACAACATGCTAACCAATATCAGGGACAACAACATGACATCAACTTAGACCATTAATAAAACACTCCACATCAAGTTCTTTAAATCTTTATCTATTGTTGTTAAGTATTCTTTTTTCCTCTTTTTTTTGTTATTTCCATATTCAAAATAGTTCACTCTTTATTTCAACAAACATGTTTTTCTAACTGTCATATTCTTCCAATGTATTTTTATTTTTCAACGGTCACATTCTCCCAACATATATAATCTTTTAATGGTCATTTTCTGTCATTATAAAAATACGATGATCATTTCCACACTAATTCGCATGGCTTACATACAAGTTTATTGTCCAAATCAGGCATTATTTTCACTTTATAGATCGCTCTTGTCATTACAAAAACGCTTATTGTCGATTTAGGCTTTTATGAAGAGTTGGAGATACGAACGTGGCTGGTCATGGAAGAAAAAGGAGGATCAACATCACATGGTTGTTCTATACAATCTCACACATTCATCAGTCATGATTGGTTGCAAACCCCACCAAAATTATTTTCGCAACTATTTTGCTAAACCACCAGTGTATTGTCACAAGTATTTTTGAATGAGGTTTTGGTTGAGTCGTTCTATTTTTCTCATATTTAATCTGCTATAGAAATTCACGAACCTTATTTTGATCAAATAAGATATGGTTTCAAGAGGCTCGAGTTTTCTTCCATTCAAAAGATTTCCACCGCTAATAATATACTTGCATATGGTGTTATGACTTATTTTATTGATGAATACTTAAAGAGTACTCATGAAAAAAAAATGATGACATTGCCATATTGCTAATGATTCATAAAAAACGTTGAATTCCAGACATGTTGGGACCGTTAATTACATCCACTCGAAATGGAAAAATAGTTCGACTTATTAGCATGGTAACTATTTTGGTCATATCTATGAAACAACATTTATTTTAGATGTAGTAGATTCCATACGATTTGTAGATATGACACTATTTTTAGTTATGAAGATCTTATAATGATATAAATTTACTAGGTAGATCATTTATATTTTTTTACCTTATTCAGGGGTGTACTCATTTTATCAAGTACATAGTAAATGGTCATAAGTATTAAAAAGGTATTTTCTCAATATGGTAATTGTTGATGCAAATTTCAGTATGCCTGCGTAGTACCCCAATGACCTGCGACCCGAAAAGAGAGCTTGGAAAATCCAATGGGGGATGCCTTTGATCTCTAAGACGGGCAAGAGTTGTGCTCTTGCAAGTGCTAATGAATCTATGAATCAATGATACGTACTTGGTGGATTATTTATACATATGGCAAGACTTCTCTACCGATGCGATTCTGAACACTTAGTTTGGGTTATTACCTTCTGGAGTATGGTTTGATTGTTAATGGCACCTATTCGGCACGAATATCTTTCTTGGGCTTATCTTTAAAGATTTGTATCTCATTGGCACATAGATAGTTAGGTTTTCATATCAGTTATGCCTTTTTAGGGTTTATATATCTTTGTGGACTAGCCCCGTTATTATAGTGATATAAGTGATTGACTTTTATCCATAGACTCATATAGTGTGTTCACTGTAAATTGATCTTTTGACCACCTTTTTTCACGTGAACCTCGCATGATCATGGCTTTTAGTCGCTTGTGGCTTCTTCCCCGCATGATCATGGCTTTTGTGCATTCTTTCTATCTGACAGTTAACCTACCGCTCCAAAGTTCACTTCATCATGCCGTGTGAAATCTATCAGGTCGTCTGACACATGCCACCTCATAAAGCATTGAATACGATATTTGTTTGGTGTGCTCTATTTTCTTTCGACATGTGGCACTTTTTCTTTGGCTTCAATCACTACGCCCCTGCCGTTCCACCTTCCCAGAACTGTCATCATCTTCTCTCTTTAATCTCTTCCAAGTGTTTTTTGCTTCTCCTTAACCCGTCTGCCCCTTCATCAAGTTCTTTGTGTCCACCAAAATCACTCCCTCCTACCTTCGAATATTTCCAGTAATTCGCTCAAATGGCTCCAAGAAATTTTTTCTGCTTCGCTTCTCGATCCTTTTGACCTTATAGTTCCACACAGACAAGTCTTGTGATGATGAGTCCTCACATTCCGTTACCTTTGAAGGGAGCCGTTGGTCTGCCACTATTGGTCGGGTGGAATTGGATTCAATGAGGGATTGGTATGGTAACCCTAACTCGGTGGATATGATCCTTCCCAAGTCCCCGCTGCAACATTGTTAATCCTGAGGGGGTCATGGATTTTGAATATCAGTGGAAGTTTTCGGAGATTTTTATTATTATTATTATTATTATTATTTTTTATCTCTAGATATGGGTGAAAGTTTCTTATTGGTGAAGCTGAGACGTCATGAGTTTCCAGTGAGGACCTCGTGGCGCCATGTTCCCGTAATTTTAAAGTTGCTCTCACAAGGGGAGAGATGGAACGTTTGGATATTGTTTATTCACGGGTTGGGGAAAACCCAAATTTTATTGATTCCGCTATGATCCTCAACTAACGTGCCCGTCGCCCCTCTAGCCCAAAGAGAGGTACGGGGTGCCCTCGATCACCAATCATCCCTTGGTCCAGTGGTTGCCACGAGACTCAAAAGTCACCTCTACCGACAAATCTTGATCACCTTGTATACGTAATTGACCAAGGATCTTAGGACATCGACTCAGTATTGGACTCCTCATTCTTCAACTCGATTTTCGAGGGCTTCCCATACTCTTTTTCGGAGGTCTTATATGAACGGCTTGAGTTGTCTTTTTCTTCAACGAGTGTAAAAGCCTGCCAAAAATTCAAGATATAAAATGTTTTACAATTTAAGAATCTCGTAAAAATTTGAAAGTTTTCACGAATCAAATCAATCATAGATTTTAGCCTGTCATAGTCAATGTTACTATTTATTATGGCGTCAGAAATGTGATTTTTATTTATTTGAGGTACTTAGAAGTTTCAGAATGTAATAGGTTCTATGCCATTAGTTTTACTTGAATATTTAAGATTTTATGGTGCAATAAACCCATTTCAATTTTTAGATGAAACGCTTGTTCGAAAATGTGTGATTATTTTGAGGCACTTCAGAGTCAAGATTTTATTAACGATTTGCACTCTAAGGTTAGTATGATTATTTAGGATTTTACAGTACCAAGTTTTTTTTGGAGTGAATTAGTAATCTCGATAGGAGCACCTAGATCAGTGTTTTCAAAATCACAGTGTAGAATGTGATCTAAATTAGATTAGGGAGTTTTATTCGAACACATGACAAGATCTTAGCCACATTTGGTAATAGTATTGGACACTTAGCACCAAGAAGAACTATGAGATGGAAATGTGAAAAAAATCAAGAATTGAGATTATGCCACATAAGCAAAACACTATTCCATCCAACCATCCGATTTGTGCCAAACCAAATAGGAATTCAGCCCTAGTGAAACCTTAAACATTTGGAATCCAAAAATTTAGTCGAAACTGAAACCCGAAATGGTTTCCCCAAACTCCAAATTTGCTTCCAAAACCTAAATGGATTCGGTTTCTAGCTTAGTGTTTAATCACATGATTAAATCACTTCCACATGCTATTAACTACTCAAACGCATGTTATTAAATCATTATTCAATCCTTTAAACCTTGAAAATTTTATTTGGTCAAGAAAAACTGGATTTGGTCTTGATAGCAACCCAAACCTTAGCCAAACCCTCTTTAAACCTCAAATTGATGCCCATTCGGTTAAGGCCCATATAGCCCAAGAAATTGAGCCACCTTTGCAAGGCTTATGGTGGAAGTTTCCCCCTTACCATGGCTGATCAAACACTGCCCAAAGCAGCCCCAAGTTGTACTTGATGCGAAGGTCGTGGCCACCTCGTCCCCACCCCCTCACTCAGCAGTCTAAGAGCAAAAAACCATGGGCTTGTTTTGCCCCTTGTTTTGGCTGACACAACCATCACTCAAGTGTCATTCATAGCCATCTCATCACCCTTCAGTTGTGTAAGAAGGTTTCCAAGTCCATTCCCTTTTATTTCATCCATTTCCAACACTTTTATTCGAGAGAAACCTAAAGGTTCTCTCAGACAGTTTTCCTGCATCACTTTACTCACCCATTTTAATGCTTCGGTAAGTATTTTCTCACAAATTTCCTTTCACAAGAGTTTTTCCTCTTTGAGTATAGTTTCAGGGTACTTTGATCAGTAAAAAGTATTTTTAAGCTTTGAAAGGTCACTCTGAGCGATAAACTAGATAGTGCATGCTATTTTGGTGTTTTTGACCAAGCTATTGGAAAGATCATGGCCTGATTGTATTATGGAGTGTAGTTAACCTATGTATATGAAAGTTTGATGAGGATTCGTACATGTTATAAGCTTTTGATGAAAGTTTAAACATTGGAAACTAGAAGAAGTAAAATAGTTTATGTCTTGTGAAAGCTTAGATCTCTTGTGATAAAATCATGCTCCAATGGTTTTGATATTTTTATATGATGACCCTAAGGCTTTTATCTACATGCTAGAATGTTAGTTTGAAGACTTTTGGTGTTGGTTTTAAATATATAACTTTTTTATGCAAGAAAAGACTCGATTAGGTCATAGATTTGAGGTTTTCGGGTATATGGTTATTTTGTTGCAAATATGGTCACGTGATCTTGAGTTTAATGCTTGGATCAACTCTAGGACTTGATTTTTAACCATGTCATATTGTTGGTTTGTGATTTTTTTCATGGTATGCTTTGGATCAAAGGATTTGAGTATAAGTGTTGAAGCCGAAAGTTTGGTGTTAGATCTTGTGGTTTTTTCTTGATGATTAAAGCATGATAATTCTTAGAAGTCTATTATATTTATATTAGAAGGGTATTTTTGAACTTTTGGAGTTCTTGAAGTTGTTCTCAATAGGGACAAAACTTTGAGAATCAAAGGTTATGTTTTTAGTTAAAGCTTAGAGTAGCTTTTTTTTTTTTTTTTTTTTTTAAACTTGTGATTTTTATTGCATGAGTTTTTGTTGGTTGTTCTTGTATAATTTTTAAACATAGGATGTGGTAATCTATGTTGCAATATTTTGATTTTTAACCATGTGAAATGAGATTATACAATTGCAGCAAAAATCAAGTGCTTTTGTCTTTGAAGATTTCGGCCTTATTGTAGTTGTTATAGTTTTGTTATGTTTTAAATTTTTTAAATTAGATTTTTTTTTATTTAGGACAAAATTTACATGAGGAATAGAAATTTTGGTGAGCTTTGGAGTTAGGATGTAAAATCCTTAAGTAAGGGGTGAAATGGAAATTTTAGTCTAAGATAGTACTTTCATATTTCTAAGTTATTAGCGATGAAGTTTCCAACGTTAGAAATCCCTACTTACATTTTCTCGTGTTTCGCGCATTTATTTGTAACGCGACAGTTACTGTAAGTTAGCTTCTAACTTACTGTTAGATTATTATGTATGTGTTATGGGTAAGGGAACTATTGTTTATGTACTTCTGCTATCCTTTATGACATGCTATGCCAGGTCACTACATGCATATATGTTACAAATTATATTCTATCACGACATATTTATTTGTTACATAATATATTCTGTCATGCAATATTTATCTGTTACACTATATATTCTGTCATGTAATGTTATCTGTTACATGTTATGCCATGTCACGTAATGTTATCTATTACATGTTATGCCAAGTCACGTAATGTTTGTTTGTTACATGTTATTCTATGTTACATATTGTTTGTCTATTGCATGTTACGTCAAGTCATGCATCTCACATACATGTCATGTTACGTTACGTCAGGTCATCTATCCTTCCGTTTCATGTCACGTTGAGTACAGTTTGTGTATCTCGAGAATATGTTTTCAAGTCAGGTCAAGCCTGTTTCCATTTATGACGACCCTAAGTGCTAGGATGAGGTAATATCCTAGTAGAACTCCTTTATTCATACTAGAGTGTCTAAACTAGTATGAAATTTCCTGGGTTGACAAAGTAAAGATCAACATGATCCAGATGAGGCCTAATTAATTGGTCACCAGAGTGAATCAGGCATTAACACCGATGGTGCCACCCACATTTTAATTTCATATTATACGTTCTCATGCAGGTGCAGATACCTAACACAGGATACATACATTACATGTTTCATAGTAGGTGCAGATACCTGTGAACTGGCATGCATGTTAACATACTCACACCTGGTGTAGAAACTTGTGTTGTGATGCAGTAATCGGTAGGGACACACAAATCAAGGGGAACCGTGTAGTACCCATATGCTCACGTTTATTAGTCATTCTTAATTATTGAACAAGATTCCAAATTCGTGTATTAGACGTTCAAGCTCATGTTACTCAAGTTCACATTCATATATTTCACGTTCATGTATTTCACATTCATGCTTATGTTATTTAATGTTCAGATCAGTTCATGTTTAGTTTCAGCCAATTCACGTTCAGATTCATGTTATGTCAAGTTCAATTTTAGTTCACATTCAAGTTCATTTCATGTCAAGCTTCAAGTTCAACCTATGCTAGGGTTTAAGTCATGTCAGTTCATGCCATGTTAAAAGTCAAGTTACGTCATGCTTATTTAGGATTATGATTACGCATTCATGTCTTTCTACTGTGCATGCATCCAAAAACTGTATATTAAGTTTCCTATTAAGTTGCCGAGATTTGTACTCAAATTTCACCGTGGTAGTCCCAACTACCATTCCCCCCTAATGGTGGGCAATGTGCCTAGATCAAGAGATGGAGCTGAGCCTGGCCGATTGGAGGAGGTTGATTAGGTAGCGCCGACACGACGCGAAGCTCGTGGCCTCCATTATTAGATTTATAGATAGCATTATGGCGTCCCTTATCGAGTTATGCAAGTTACTTGATGAACTAGCCCAGTAGTTTTAATTCGTAAATGTACTTATTGAGCTCTGTCTCTTGTACCTTTAAGGTTACAGATGTTTTGGACTTGTGCTATAATCATGGATATGTTTCACTCTCACGTTATATGTAATATGTTTTAGAATTATTTGGGATGTCATTAGTTTGGTGCATAGTATTGCTCAACAAAAATTATTCGCTGTGAATATTGCATACTGCTAGAATCATGCCAGGTGCATTGTATCTTTATTTGTGGGGGCAGGTAACCTTGTATTGCATGTCCCGACACTTCAGATGTCTTCCGATCCCAAATAGAATCTTAGGGTGCCACATCGAGTGACTCCATTTATGTGTTGGAAGTTGGTGAGGATGAACCTGTTCCCAACACCCCCAATATTGTGGTGGGGAATGTTGAAGTTTCCAGCTTGCCCTTATCAGAACAAGCTACTATTTCCTATGGGAAGACTCCAGGATTATTGGAGAGGTGACCATCACTGCTCTCGGTGAGGAAGTTTTGGGGGCTTCCTCTCTCGAGGGTGAGGAAATGGAGGAGAGTGAATAATGAGAGGATGCATACTCTCAATTGGACTCTCACTGCCACATCCAGGAGGCATAGATTGCCATCTTGAAGGCCATGGTATCTGGACTCCAATGGGCCATGGCTTTGGAGATATCCTCCTTGCAAAGGATGCATAATGACTAAGATTGAGCCTTGGAGCGTGAATGGGAAGCCAACTATGCCTCAACACGTTTTGAAGATGTGTTGGAGGTAGAGCATTGTTGTAGTGGCAGGATGGAGGCCGAGTGAGAGAAGGCATTGAGGTATGTGTTGGACACGAGAGAGTGTGGGTCTGACTACATAGAGAGACTTTGACAAACTGAAGAATCAAGCCAACAACTTCGTTTGGACCTGGATGTCGCTGGATGGGAGTTGGCCCTTGCTGAGACCAAGTACCACTTTGTTAGAGAGGAACTTGGCAAGGCTGACGAGCACTACTTAAGCTCCAATGCTTAATTGAAACTTTCCAAGAGAAACTTGCAAAGTCTCATTGGCTTATTAATGAGCTACATGCTGAGCTCGGATCTTCTAGGGATGAAGTTGTTCTCCTTTCCTCCCAACTCTCTACCACCACTCAAGTTCATGACCAGGAATGGAGGTCATATACAACCTTGGGTTGAGGACACTAAAGAGATTTTTGTTAACCACCCTGAGGTAGACTTTAGAACTTTGGAGTTGAAGAATCTATTCCCTAACTTGGAAACTCTAATAGGGAACAAAGCTATAATACTTTGTGTTTGATTTTGATAAATTTGTATCTTGTAAGTCACTTGCCATGTTATGTACATATTCCTTTGAACTTGACCGCTTGTTGCCTTGCTTTGCATTGTTGATCTGTAACTTATAATATTCTCTTTTCGGTTTGCTTTGTCAGAGGCTTACCACGTTCCATGCATATTCTTTCGGTATTTGATTATTTGTAGAGGATCATCTTGTTCCTTTCATTGCCAGCTTTGTTTTTTTCCTTTTGTTCCTCATTGTTTTTGCCCTGCTAGCCAATGTGGGTGTTGCTTGGGCTAAGGCTAACTCTGATCGCATGTGTGTGGTTAGCGTTTGACCGCCATAGATGGGTGCGAGTGTTAGTCCCTATTGCATGCGTGTTGCTAACACTCAACTTGGGAAGTGAGTGGAAGAGTTTGTTTTGACCGTTGCTCAGACAAAGGCTAACCTCGATCGCATGCATGTTGTTAGTGTTTGATTGCCAAGTTCGAGTTTTAGCCTTGATCTCATTCACGCTGCTAACAGTTGGCTCGGCAAGTGAGTGGGAGATTTTCTTAATCGTTGCTTGGGCAAAGGCTAACCCCGACCACATCTGTGTTGTTACCCTTTGATCGCTAGGTACGACTCTTAGCCCCGATCACATGCTCGTTGCTGACACTCAACTTGATGAGTGGGGGGCAAATTTTCCCAACTGTTGCTTGGGTGACTCGATCGCATGTGCTTTGTTAGCCTTTGATCACCAAGTGCAAATGTTAGCCTTAATCAAAAGTGCATTAACACTTGGCTTGGTGAGTGCGCAATAGATTTTCTTGACCACTACTTGGGTGAAGGCTAACCCCGATTGCATACACGTTATTAGCCTATGATCGCCATGTGCGAGTGTTAGGTATGATCGCATGCACTTGGCTAACACTTAGCTTGGAAAGTGAGCGGGAGATTCTCTCGACCACTATTTGGGAAAAGCCTAACCTCAATCGCATGCATGTTGTAAGTCTTTGAACGGCAAGTGCGAGTGTTGGCCCAGATCATATGCACATTGCTACTTGCTAACACTTGGATTGGTGAGTAGATGAGAGATTTTCTCTACCAATGCTTGGGTGAAGGCTAACCCTGATTGCATGCATGTTGTTAGCCTCTAATCGCCAGGTGAGTGTTAACCCTAATCACATGCACGTTGCTAACACTCGGCTTGGAAAGTGAGTGAAAGATTTTCTTGACTAGTGTTTGGGGGAAGGCTAACCCCACATACAATAAGTGTTTGCACAAAATGTGGTGAACTTATAGAATGTTATTGTATTGCATGTTTGAATTACATGAAATCATCTAAAAAAAGTATTTCTTCTAGTCTTCTGGACTCCATGACTGGGGTAGTCTCTTCCCGTTCATGTTCTCTAGTTGGTACTAGCTTAGTCTATTATTTGCTACTATCACGTACGATCCCTCCCATCTGGGATCAGCTTTCCCTCTTCTTGCCTATTGGTTGACCTCCCACTTCTCCTAGTAGAAGATCTCCAACCTTGAATGATTGTGGCCTGAATTTCTTGTTGAAGTGTGGCTCAGTCCTTCGCCTGTCCTTCCCTCCAGCAAACCAATGTGAGGACTGTGTTGAAGCAAGAGAAGGAACCTTTCCTAAGGGCAAGGTGCTGTAAAACATGAGGCAACGGCCAGGCTAAGTGCAGCTAGTCAAAAGGATAGGGGAGCCACACTATGTAGAAACATGCCAAAGACGGTTCAAAGCCAGACAACCAAGGAAGTTCGTCCAACAATAGGCAGAGAAGAGGCAATTGGCAACATGTGGTCAAATAATGAGAAAGGCGAGCATCACGTTGTAGAAAGCTTGACTGACACATCTAAGCACCAAGAGATGAAGGACTTTTTCACCCTGATATAGGTGAGCAAGCACTATGCTAACCACACGAAGGTGGGAACGAAAAGTTGACAAGTTGGTAGTTCTGGAAAACGACAACTCGCACTACAGGGACGAGCAATGGTCAAGGACAAGACCGATATGGATGAGAGGACTATTCAGGATAATAAGGAGATGTCCAACAAGCAATAGGTGTCATATACAGAGGCCCATACACCACTTGAGACATCACGTTCAAAGTTGAGTCTATAGAAGGAAAAGATTACAGACTTGCAGACCATATCATTTGCTCTCAAAAGTATGGTCTGGTGCCACATGGGAGACTCTTATTAGGGAAATGACTATAGGATTGGACCTAGGGCAAGCCTCATAAATGTGCGCGCCTTGTCCCATCAATCACTTGGTCTCTATAATTCTTCAAGTACAGAGGACAAATATGTAGAAGTTCTTTGGTTAAAAACTGTAAGCTGCATTTATTTTGATGACGTACAAATGATAAATGAAACAATGATTTTTCCAAGAGTATGTGCATAGATTACAAGCATAAAGAGTGGGTCCAATTTGATGTACTGGCCGACTCCCCTCACACCGAGAGGGTCAACGAGGAGGGTACAGTTGGACACACTACTTGACCTCCATGAAGTTTACAAGTCCATGAAGGGCTAGTACATTTTTAAAAATCTGCGAGGCAAGGCCGTCAAGTTTGTAAATTCTACTAACGACTCGGGTCATGCGAACATAAACACCAAATGCCCAAGTTCAAGATTTCGTGAGACATTCAACCTCCCAAACGCTTCGTCATCCCATATCTAAGGTTATTTATGATGGTTAATCCAAGATGTTTGCATGACAAGAGAGTAAAGAGTATGGAACAAGAAGATGGTAAGAGCATTAACATACATGGTGCCCGAGGCATGGGCAAGTACATAGAGCATAAAGCACAGGTATATACAAAACAAACAACCAACAACAACAAAAATCAAAATCAGCTGGCGATTTCGCCTAGGAAGGCATTGGGCATTAAATTTGGGCCTATGGAAATACCATGCTTCAACGCCAGGAGGTCTGGAGTTAAGGTTGATAGGTTCATTGACCTCAAGTCACTCTGCTAATTCTTTAGCACGTGATCGCACATCCTCTTCAAGCCTTCTATATAGCCATTTGACTAGGGTTCATCTACGGCAAATGCTACCTATTTCAATTGAGCATCTAAGCGGGGAACCACGTCATTCACTTTCGCCAAGTCACTCTGCAGCTCGACGATAATGACTTGGCTGGCAGCGATTCGGTGCTCCATGTCAGCCAGTTTGGCTACAGTCTTGTATGCCCGGGTCTTCTCTTGGACTTCCGTAATGCAGAAAAGAGCAATCTGAACCTCCAAGTTCTTCACCTACTGCAACTTGGACCCATGCAACTCTTTCTTCTTCAGGGAGTCGGACAGGGAGTTGAACTGTTTTTGGAGTCAGTTGTATGATCGGATTGAAGAATTACGCTCCCCCGCAGTTTCTCCACCTCTACCATCTGCAAGTCCAGTGACTCCTGCAGGTTGGCCCATGCCTCTCCCTAGAGTGTGTCATCGAGCCTATTATGCCCAGCCTCTTCCAGTGACTTGGCAAGATCAGCTTTAAGAGTGGCCTTCTGCCGACGAAATCGAGTCATCCTCTTTCGTCTTCGTCGTTGGACCAACTTGGCCTTGACAAGGGCCTCCTCTAACTTCTCCTTGTCCTCCCTCTCAACATAGACTGAAGTGCCCAGTTGTCTTCTTCCAGGGCTCCCCGATGGTGTACTATGAAGGCTGCCAGTTGCTTTACCACCTATCAAGAAAGCAAACTAGGTTAGGACACTTCAAGCGAGTCTAAGGAAAGAAAAATGAAGGCAGGACGATGGAACATACCCTGGAGAAAAGGTCTATAAGTGACCCAACCGTCTCTTGGACAGATTCCTCACCCGCCAGATTGGTGGGGAAATGGGGGAGACTCTAGGATGAGACCCAACTACCCTTTAAGGCAGGGGCAGGAGTCGACACTATTCCCAATTCCCAGCCTAAGCTCATCAAATTGACCTACAGTTGTTGGCTCCTTGCTGGTACAACCCCCTTGGGCTGTCGAATGGGATCTGCCCTAACACGCCCTTTGCTGGCAGGAGGTTTACTCCCTCTTGAGCATCAACCGTAGCATCAACCTCAAGCAGGGCAAGCGAGACAGTAATGATCTCCACCAGTTGGTCCTCGGCCTCAAGTTGGCCTCAGTCTCCAGCAGGGCAGGCGAAATTTCGTTAGCCCCCCATCAAAAGTATCTCAGCTTCGGGTCTGGGTGAGGTGGTCAACTCTTCCCGGCCCTTAGCCAACTCCACCTCAGTTGTACCCTCCACGTCTCTCTAGCCTTCCCGACTCGAGACTCAACCTCTAGGGAATCTCCCTCTGGCCTTCATGCTCAGAGGAGTATTGTATTGGTGACTTGGGAATAGATACCCTCCCCTCGTGGAGTTTCGAGTCCCACTCTTTGCCGGATCTCTCCTCCTCCCTGTCGACTAGGGGCCTGATGATGCCCTCCTCAACATCAATGGAGAGAGATGAGATGCAAACTTAGGAGTCTCTCAATACGATTTTCATAAAAGCCCCGTAGAAGTGCAGCAAAAGCCTCTTCTGGGCCCGTGTAATGGTCTCGACTACACTCACCTTCCTCAGCGAGACAATAGAAGATGAAGCCAGAGGAGCCAGAGAGGGACCGCTGCCAGAGGAACAGGGGCCCGAGGGACATGAACTACCTCAAGAGTCCTCAGAGTATCCCAAGGTACCTCAGTAGTCCCCGCTTGGCTTAGCGGGGTAGGACGCGAAGCCGCCTTGGTAGCAAAAGGTAGTGGAATGACATCTTTAACCTTCGAAACTAGCACCAAAGGCTTAGTGCGGCTAACCAAGATAGGGAGGGAGGGTTTCCCAGGAGGAGGCGATGGGGCAGAGTCTCCACTACTGTCTACACCTTCCTCAACTTGTGCATTCTTTCCTTTCCCCTCCATCTGAGGGCTCAGCAACCGCTTGTTGTACTTATGCACGATGCCTCTGATGGGGACAGTATGGTCATCGAAGTGGGTGTGCGTTGGGGGAGCCTAGTATCATCTTATGTTGGCCTCAATAAGGCCTTAGAATAGACATCGTTCGAGTGTGCCTTGGCCAAGGCTTGCACGATCTCCAACCGGGTCGCCTCCATGGGAGTCGCCTTGGGCTTCACTTCTTTATCTATGGGCACTACCCCCCATACGGCCCTCATGGGATACTCTCTCTGTATGGTCTACCCAACAGGGAACTCCCATCCCTTGCCAGTTAGAAAAAAAAAATGCCGAGTCCACTCTTTGACCTATTGGTGTTGTGATTCCGAGCGAACCACTGCCTACCCAAGGTGCAACTGAAGCTACAAGTATTCCCCTTATGCTTTAGAATTTTGTGCGCCAAGAGGAACTCGAATGTGGTGAGGTTGGGTTCTTGGGATAGACCTCCTCTAGTGCCCTACACCAAGAAATGCAACAACATACTAAGATCCTCCACGCACTGCGGTAAAGCTGCACAGGGGTGAGGCCGAGGGAGTCCGTAACCTCACGGACAAGCCTGCAAAAAGGGAGCCACAACCAACATGGTGGGGTCTAGCGCCACCTTTGAGGTAAAAGCCTTCAATGACCGCAAGAGAAGGGGAGAAAGGAACGAGGAAAGAAAGAAAGCAAGAAAAGAGGCAACCAATGAGAATGAAAGCAAATGGACCAGAAATGGGTTAAGAAAAGGGCCTTAAATAGCCTCCTCATGTCGGTTGAACTAACCCAGACAACGTGCAAGACAAGCACGACGTGGAGGAAAATGGACGGGCATAGATCCGTTGTGCATGTTGTACAAAGCAACATGAGAGAAGAATTGTATCTTGATTCTCCCATGCAAGAAGAACTAGACGAGTGCAATCAAGTGCATACCAAACCTATTAGAAACATGCCATACAAAAAGAAAATGAAAAAAAAAAAAAGAGGAGAAGGGCGAAGGCAACGTTGTAATTCCCACCGAACCAATTTAGCAAGAATTGGCAGGATAACTGGGAGGGGTTTTTCCCACCGAGCCTCATCACAAGTGAGCCTAAGCCTAACTCTGAGTGTTCAGCGTTGGTCTCATCAGCCTAAGGCTCTAGATCCATCCAAAGGGCCCAAGTCCTTTGGAGTCACACCAAAGAATGGAAAGTATGAAATGTGGGAAATCATCCATAGAGGACAAATGGGACCCGCCGACTCTAACGTCCACTGTTACATCAGGCATTAAAGACTTACGACAGTAGAATGAATGGAATATGCGGATGACCCTCCATTCTCTGACAAAGGGAATTAGAAGTGACCACGTCGTTTACCCACCACTGGGACTCGCTCTAGGAGCCACGTCGCATTAAAAGAATCATGTTAGAAGCCACGTCGCATTAAAAGCCCTGACCCAAGCAACCACATCGCATTAAATGCTTAAGCTAAGATAGACAAGAGCGAGATGACTCAACCCCAACACCAGGAACGGGATGTTCCCTGGGGACTTAGTATAAAAGCCCCCCACCCTGGTACAAAGGACTATCTCTAAACTCTAAATACAAAAGCTATTGTAATACGCACAAAGAAACTAGCTTTGGCATCGGAGGCTCCCAAGACCACTTTGAGCCCACGCATGGGGAAAGCAGATGGTAGGGGTAGATGGGACTCACTGCCTTGACAACTCCCCGATGACACCCAACACTCAAGAACTTGTGCATCCAGGTGAGCAAGAAACACAAGGAACCCTAGATCTCCTAACATTAGGTATTTTGGGGCTTAATAGGGAGCATCTACAGGGGAAAGTGACTGAGGGAGCCACACCTTATTATGGTGCCATTCCCTAGACTCTACACTGGCATTAATGATGCACACTTTGAAGCCACGTCGCACTAAAGAATTCTAATAGAATGAACAGTGGAAAAGACATTGGCTCCTCAAAGACAGATACGAGCTGTCCCCACCAAAAACATAGTATAAAAGTCGATTTCCAGGTACAAAGAACTCTCTTTGATTACTCTAAGCTTACGCATAAACTACTAAGTAGATATTCTGACTTTAGAATTGGAGACTCCCCGGCCACAACCAAGGCCACCCTTTCTCCATATTTGCTTATGTGTGCATGTTAAAGCCCGAAGACCTGAGTTGCTAAAACTTGGCCCAAAGGTGCTCGAAACACAATGTTAACAAGGGTGTCGTTTGTGAGATCTTTATAGACTTTTTGTGTCCTTTGTATGCTTGTGACAACCCATTCTTAGACAGCTTAGGGACAAGAAGAAACAACGTCAATAAACAAGAAAGTGAGGCTCAGCACAATGGAACAATTGGTAAGAAAATTGACTACCAAGGTGGAGACCCTTCAAAAAGAAAATGAGAAACTCAAAGCAACCACCAACGAACCAAAAGATGTGGCGAAACCAAGCAACAATGAGCACGTGGGATCTAGGAACTTAGGAGAAAGCGGCAACAGAGAGGAGGAAAGAAAAAACATGCAAGACGAGCTGCGTAACCTCAAAGAGAAGTACGATGAGATGGCAAGTAAGATGGGCACATCTTCATCGGTAGACCAATTGCTCACCAACACAAGCCTCCCATACAGTGAGGTGGTGATGGCCATGCCCTTACCACCAAAGTTCTGGGTGTCCCTCATGGACATGTACAATAGGACTAGAGATCTTCTCGAACACATGGAAACCTTCAGAGTCCACATGACTCTGCATGCTTTCCCAGGAGAAGTGGTCTGCAAGGCCTTTTTGTTGACTTTGAAGGGGCCGTCAAGATTATGGTTCTTTTCTTTGGTGCCCAGGTCCATATATAGCTTCGGGGAGCTGGCTAGTCTATTTCTCACACAGTTTATGGTGAGCCAAAGAAGAAGACATGCCACAGCATACCTCTTCACCATCAAGCAGGGGGAAGACATGAACCTGAGGACATACCTGTCTAGGTTTAACAAAGAACAAATGACTACGGACAACCAGGATGCGAAGATAACTCTGGAGACTCTCTTGGGAGGAGTGGGCCCCGATCCCAGTTCATGGCAGAGCTGGAACAAACAAAAAAGGGTGAAGGTGCAAGCCGACAACTATATCAATGCCGAAGATACACTTCGGGCCTCAACGGAGCCGATGAGGAGAGAACTGGAACAGACAGAAAAAGGTAGAGGTGCCGACCAGAGGCAAGGACCCATGAGAAACCAGAGAAGGGACCATGCGACAACAGGAGGGAAGAAGCACCAACGAAAGCCCTAGGCCTTCAATTTGACCTGTCAGCACTCTCCATTCAGAAAGATGACCACCATCTAGCCCAAGCGAACAACTACAAGAATGACAGCCGCTATTATTGCACCTACCACCAGTCCCCCACCCATAACACCGAAGATTGCATTTCCTTGAAAGACAAAAGAGAGGAGACTGGGCGATACCCAGCCACCCGAAGGCTAAAGCGGGAATGGAGGAGGGGGTTGCAGGAAAGAAGTATGGAGAGGATCAGAAGGCAAGGAAGGGAAGGGAGACCGAGGCATAGAGTAGCCGCGCAAGGACCCCAAGGTGATCACCCCCACACACCGCATCAAGGAGGACCACTGCTAGGGGAGATCAGAACCATTGCACGAGGCTTCGCTGGTGAAGATGCAACATCATCCATGCGGAAAGCGCACACCAAGCAGGCAATGTAACAGCCCGCTAGAAATTCATTGGTGGAATTTCTATTGACTTTAGGAATCTCGTAAAAACCCCATAAGTTTTTACGAATCGACCAATCGCATAGGTTTTACTCTGTCAACATAGTCAGTGTTATCACTCACTATGGTACTAGAAATATGAGTTTTATTTATTTGAGATAGTTAGAAGTGTCAGATTGCATTATGGTCTATGCCATTAGACTCAGTGGATTATTTAGGATTTTATGGCGCAATAGCCTATTTTCATAATTCCGGACGAAACGTCTGTAGGAAATTGTGAAATTATTTTTAGGGGCAGTTCGAGGTTGAATTTTGGTAAATGATTTTCACTGTAGGTTAATATGAATTTTAAGAATTTTTAGTGTTAAGTTTATGATTCACATTTTCGGAGTGAATAGTAACCTCGATAAGCGCAACAATTACAGTATTTCAAAATCATAGTGTGAAATGTCCAAATTAGATTAGAGAACTTTTATGTGGACACTTGGCAAGATAGTAGCCACACTTAGTGAATAATATTAGACACTTGGCACCATGAGGAGTGTTTGATGGATTTGAAGGAATTAAGGTGTGAGATCATGTCACCTAAGCAAACTTTGTTTCCTCTGCTCAACCAAATTGTGACAGATCAAAGAGGGCTTCAATCCTAGTAAAACCCTAAATGGTGGGAATCCAATTGAAAGCCCAAAAGCATTGTTGAAATCGAAACCCTAAACGGTTTCCCCAAAACCCTAAAGTTGGCCTCTAAACATTTTCTAATCCGATTTATAGCATTGTGTTTAATCACTTGATTAAATCACTTCCACATCCTATTAATCCTTCAAATTTGTGTTAGAACATCATTATCCAACCTTGTTAACCTTGAAAAATTGATTGGGCCAAGTGATATTGGATTTGGGCTTGATAGCAACCCAAACCCTCTTTAAACCCCAAAATTTAGGCCCATTCGGTTTAGGCCCATTAAGGCCCACGAATTTGGTCACCATAGGATTGCTTCATGGCTAAGTTTTGTACCCCCACTTGGCTGGCCAGATCTGTACAAGAAGAGCCTAGAAGGTTCTTGAAAGACAAAGTAAAAGGGCCACCTCACTCTTTCACTCTCACACTCCACCTTGAGAAAAGATCTTGATCTGATTTTTATGAGAAGAAAAGGCCAACACTCAACCATTCCTTCAGTCCTATCACTTTACATAGCTTGTGTAAGAAGCTCTCCACTCCACTTCCCACGAAAATCAGCTCTCCTTTACACTTTTCCTTCATAGAACACAAAAGACACTCTCAGACAGTTTTTCTTACCTCTTTTGAAAGCCCATTTCAAAGCTTTTTTAGTGTTTTCTCGCAATGTTTCCTTGATGAAAGTTGTTTCTTTTGGAGTCTAGTTTACGTGAATATCTTATTCGTTCCATTTGGAGATCATTTGTTTGGTAAAAAGTTGTTTATACCCTAGAAAGGTCATTCTGGGCGATAAACTGGAGAGTGTGTTATATTTTGGAGTTTTTGACCAAGCTAATGAATAGATCTTGGTCCGAAATTTTTATGGAGTACCGTTAACATGTGTATATGATTATTGGTTGAGGATTTGTTTCATGATTAAAATTTTTGGTGAAATATTTTCTTAGGTCTAGAAACTTAGAAACTGGAAGAGGCAAAACAGTTTCTGTTTTTAGAAAGTTTAAATCGTTTATGGTTTAATCTTATTCCAATGGCTTTGATATTTTTATCGGAAGATCCTAAGCCTCTTATATACATGTTAGAATGTTATTTTGAGGATATTTGATGTTAGTTTCGAAGATATGAAATTTTATACAATGAGATATTCGGTTAGGCCAAAGTGATGATGTTCTTGGCTAAATTTATGTTTTGGTTGATGTTTACCCATGTGATCTTGAGTTTGAAGTTTGGATCTGTTTTAGGACACCTTTTTGAGCCATGTGATGTTTTGGTTTGAAGATCACTTCTTTATAAGTCATGGATCAAGAGGTTGATCAAAACAAGTTAGAAACAAAATTCTGTTTTGAACTTAGAAGAGAAACCAAAAAGTTCAAGTATGGTTTTAGTGATTTTGATGAATTTTGTTCATGATTCAAAACATGATTATTCTTAAGAATATGTTATGAGTGTAGTAGAAGAAAAATTTTGGTTTAATTATGAGTTTTGAGATTTGAAAGAATTACAACAATTACAACAAAATCAAGAGAAATAGCCTTGTAAGTTTCGGACCTATAGAGTTTTAATGGTTGTGTTTAGTTTTAAATTTTTTTGAATTGATATTTGAGCTCAGGACAAAATTTACATAAGGTATGTAAATTTTGGTATTTTTGGAGTTAGGATGCAAAATCCATAAGTTAGGGGTAAAATCGTCATTTTCCCACTTGTAGAGGGTAAAATGGTCATTTTACTCGAAGTTGATATTTCTCCATATTCCTAATTGTTAGTGATTAAGTTCTAATTTTTAGAAATCGCTACTTTCAGTTTCTTGTGATCGCACTTGAGTTTTGTCTCGAAGTGCGAAGATCGAGGTAAGTTAGCTTTTAACTTACTATCAATTTAATGTGTATGTGTGATAAGTAAGGGAACTAAATTGTATGTATGCATGTTATCATTGTGCCATGCCAAGTCATTACATATTTATCTGTTACACAGAATTTATTCTGTCATGAATTATTCATCTGTACACAAGATATTATATCACGTATTGCTATACCTTGCAAGTATGTCATGTTAAGTTAAGTATGCCATATGTTACATGTATTTCATGTCACGTAATATTCATTGTCACATGTCATGCCATGTTTCGAAATGTTGTCTGTTACATGTCATGCCAAGTTATAGAATATTGTTTGTTACATGTAAGTCATGTTACGTAATATTTTCTGTCATGTATGTCGTCTTACGTTCATTTCACGTTACGCTACGTCAAGATTTCTGTCTTTTATGTCACGTTCATGTTACGTGACGTTACGAAATGTTATGTCTGCCAGTTAAGTCATTCATGTCAATTACGACCCTAAGCGCTAGGATTGGGTAATATCCTAGTGGAACTCCTTTGTTCACGCTAGAGTGTCAAAATAAGTGTGAAATTCCCTAGGTTGACGAAGTACAGTCAACAGGTTGCGAATGGGGCCTAATTAGCTGGTCACCGGAACGCGCCAGGCACTAACGCCGATGGAGCCACACATTATGTTACGTGCAACAAGTGTGGCACAAACATATAAGTCATGGGGCCACAACAACTGTGGAGCATACACTACGTGAGACACAGCAATTGTGACACGTAGAATACGTGGGGCCACAACAACTGTGGAGTACGTATTAACGCACTCACAGCTGGTATAGAAACTTGTGATGTGATGCTGTAATCGGCAGGGACACACGGCTTAAGGGGACCTGTGTAGTACCCATATGGTCACGTTAATGATTAAGTCTATTGAATAAGATTCCAAGTTCAAGTCATGTTTCACATTATGTTATGTTCAAGTTTACGTTCACGCAATCATGGTAATCCCATGAGACAAGAATATGTTTCAAGTTCATGCTATGTTATGTTATGTTCACGTTCACGTTATATTCCAAGTTCACATTTATGTTATGTCATGCTCAGGTTCAAGTTATGTTCAAGTTCATGTTCAAATTATGCATGTTCACGTTCATGCTATGTTTCAAGTCCATGTTATGTTCCAAGTTCACGTTCATGCTATGTTTCAAGTCCATGTTATGTTTCAAGTCACGTTCATGCTAAGCTTCAGTTTCAGTTTAAGTTATGCCAGTTATGTTATGTTGTATGTCAAGTTATGCTATGATTACTTATGATTTGATTATGCATTCATGCTTTTACTGCCATGCATGCATCATTAACCTGTGTGGAAGTTTCTTATTAACTTGCTGAGATTTGTAATCAAATCTCACTGTGGTAGTCCCAACTACCATTCCCCCCGAATGGTAGATTTTGCTACAAGATCTGAAAGAGAACTGGGAATTGACCAACTGGGAACGGTTGACTAAGCGATGGTGTGACGTAGATGGTAGTACAACAGTTACCTCAGATTACTACTTGTATTTGTGGAGTTCAATCTCCAACACTCTTTTGATCACAACCATTTTGGACTAGTGTTGTGATCTCAGTTGTTTAGTACGTCATTATGTATGAAGTATGTTTTTTAAGTATTTGGGATATTTCAGTTTGGTGCATAGTATTGCTGAAGAAACAAATTATCCGCTGCGAATATTGCATAATGCTAGATGCATGTTAGGAATATTACATCTTATATATCATGAACGGGAGCAGGTAACCTTGTGTTGCATGTCTCGACGCTTCAAATGTCCGTCCGACCCCAAGCGAAATTTAGGGGCGTCACAGGCGAGATACAAAGATGTGTATTTGGCGGAGTGCCGCCCAACCAAGTACAAAAGGCACAACCCGGCCCTAGTCATTTCCTTTGGGGAGAGGTGTGACACCCCCAGATTCCACTTGGGATTGGACGGACTTTAGAAGCGTTGGGACATGCAGCACTAGGTTACCTGCCCCCATTCATGACATATAAAATGCAATGTTCCTAACATGCATCTAGCATTATGCAATATTAGCAGTGGATATTTTTTTTTTTTTGAGTAATACTAACCACCAAACTTATAATATCCCAAATAGTTAAAACATAACTCGTGCATAATTAATGAAATCAACATCCACGATTACAGCACGATCTCAAAAGATTGTAATCTCAAAATAACGGGGACCTGGCTCCATAATTACATTGCCAAAATATACTATTGGGCTAGTTCGTTGAGTAACTCACATAACTCAACTAACGATGCCAGAATACTATCCAAAGACCTAACTATGGAGATTGCAAGCTCCGCATTGCGTCTACGGCGTCTAGTCAACCTCCTCTAGTTTGCTAGTGTTTGTACCCTACTTTGAACCTGACACATCGTCTACCATTTGTGGGGAATAGTAGTTGGGACTACCATGGTCAGATTTGATTACAAATCTCACCAAGTTAACAGGAAACTTCCACACAGGTTAATGATGCATGCATGACAATAAAATCATGAATACATAATCAAAATCATAAGTAAGCATAGCATAACTTGACATATAGCATGGCATAAATGGCATAACTTGAACTGAAACTGAAACTGAAACTTAGCTTGACGTGACATGACATGTACGTGAACTTAAAACATAACCTGAACTAGCAACATAGCATGAACGTGAACTTGAAACATAGCTTGAATGTGAACATATATAATTTGAACATGAACATGAACATAACCTGAACCTGAGCATAACATAACATAAACGTGAACTTGAAACATAACGTGAACATGACATAACATGAATGTGAACTTGAAACGTGATATGGACTTGAAACATAGCATGAACGTAAGCATACATAACATGAACGTGAACTTGAACATAACATAACGTGAAACATGACTTGAACATGAAATACATGAACTTGGAATCTTATTCAATAGACTTAATTGATAAAAGTGGTCATACGGGTGCTACACAGGTCCCCTTGAGCCGTGTGTTCCTGTCGATTATCGCATCACAACACAGGTATCTATACCAACCGTGAGTACGTTAATACATACTCCACAATTGTTGTGGCCCCACGTATTCTATGTGTAACAATCGTTGTGTCTCACGTAGTGTATGCTCCACAGTTGTTATGGCCCTATACTTCATGCTCCACAGTTGTTATGTCCCCATGAATTGATTGTGCCACACTTGCTGTGGACACACGTAAAATAAAGTGTGGCTTCATCGGCATTAGTGCTTGGTGCACTCCAGTGACCAGCTAATTAGTCCTCATTCGCAACCTGTGGCTATACTTCGTCAACCCAGGGAATTTCACACCTATTTAGATGCTCCAGCATGAACAAAAGAGTTCCACTAGGATATTATCCCATCGTAGCACTTAAGGGTCGTGATTGACATGAATAACTTAACAAGACTGTTCTCGAGATACACAAACTAGATTCGAGATAGGATGACATGAAAATGAAAAGATAAAAGTCTTGACGTAGCATAACTTGACATGAACGTAAGAAGACAGACATGACATACTTTGAGATATAAATATAACAGGCAACATTTCATAACATAGCATACATGTAACAGACAATATTTCGTAACATGACATAACATACAATAAACAACATTTCGTAATATGGCATAACATGTAACAGTGAATATTAAGTGACATGACATACATATAACAGATGGCATACATAATGTGACATTCTTGCAACAGATAGTAACATGAGACAGAATATATTGTGTAACAGATAAGTATTTTGTGACAGAATAATTCGTTTAATAAATAAATATGTGATGACATGGCACGAAATAGTATATATAATAACATATGAATATAAACTGTACTTCCCTTACCCATCACTCATATACAATAAATTGATAGTAAGTTAAGAGCTAACTTACCTAAATCATCGCGTTCTACGAGAACAGAGCGAGAAACACACGAAACTATAAAAGGGTATTCTAAAAGTTAGAAATTTAATTACTAACAATTAGAAATGTGAAAAGAGACAACTTAGAATAAAATTACCATTTTACCCTCTACTTGTGGGAAAATGACTATTTTACCTCTAACTTAATGATTTCACATCCTAATTCAAAAAATTATCAAAATTTATATTCCTCATATAAAGTTTATCCTAGAGTCAAATATCAACTCAGAAAAATTTAAAACCATTCACAATTATGGAAAACTCACTATGGCCGAAACATTCATAGGTCATTTCTCTTGATTTTGGTTGCAATTTCTTTCATCTTCAAAACCCATGATTAACCCAAAATTTTGTAACAAAGATCTTCTTATCCTAAGTTTAAAAACACACTTAAAATATCCGTTAAGAAAAAGCTAATCATCAATATAACGCCCACAGATTCTGCTTGGGATCGGACGAACATCTGAAGCGTCAGGACATGGAACACAAAGTTACCTGCCCCCGTTCATGACATATAACATGCAATGTTCTTAACATGTATATAGCATTATGCAATATTCGCAGCAGATAATTTTTTTTTTTAGCAATACTATGCACTAAATTTATAATATCTCAAATAGTTAAAACATAATCCATGCATACTTAACAAACTAAACATCCACGATTACAACACGGGTCTTAGAAGACTGTAATCTCAAAACAACAAATACCTGGCTCCGTAATTATATTGCCAAAATACACTATTGGATTAGTTTGTTGAGTAACTATCCAAAGACCTAACTATGGAGGATGCAAGCTCTGTGTTGCGTCTACGGCATCTAGTCAACCTCCTCTAGTCTAACAATGTCTGCTTCCTACTCTTATCCTGACACATCGCCTACCATTCGGGGGGAATGGTAGTTGGAACTACCATGGTAAAATTTGATTACAAATCTCAGCAAGTTAACAGAAAACTTCCATATAAGTTAATGATGCATGCATGGCTGTAAAAGTATGAATGCATAATTAAAGTTGTAAGTAATCATAGCATAACTTGACATATAGCATGGCATAAATGACATAACTTGAACTGAAACTGAAACTTAGCTTGACGTGACATGATATGTACGTGAGCTTAAAACATAACATGAACTAGCAACATAGCATGAACGTGAACTTAAAACATAACATGGACTTGAAACATAACTTGGACTTGCACATATATAATTTGAACATGAACTTGAATATAACATGAACCTGAGCACAACATAACATAAACGTGAACTTGAAACATAACGTGAACGTGACATAACATGAACGTGAACTTGAACAAAAGATGAACGTGAACATGACATGACATAAACATGAACTTGAAACATATTCTTGTATCATGGGGTCATCATGATTGAGTAATCTTATCTCATGGGGTTATCATGATTGCGCAATCTTATCTCATGGGGTTACCATGATTGCGTATTCTTATCTCATGGGGTTACCATGATGGACATGAACTTCAAACTTGACATGAACGTAAACTTGAATATAACATAACGTGAAACATAACTTGAACGTGCAATACATGAACTTGGAATCATATTCAATAGATTTAATTAATAAAGTGACCATACGGGTGCTACATGGATCCCCTTGAGTCGTGTGTCCCTGCCGATTACCTCAACACAACACAGATGTCTATACTAACTGTGAGTGCGTTAATACGTACTCCACAGTTGCTATGGCCCCACGTATTCTACATGTCACAATTGTTGTGTCTCACGTAATATGTGCTTCACAGTTGTTGTCACCTCATACTTCATGCTCCACAGTTGTTGTGGCTTGTTTGTGCCACACTTGCTGTAGACACACGTAAAATAAAGTGTGGCTCCATCGGCGTTAGTGCCTGGCGAGCTTCGATGACTAGTTTGTTAGGCCCCATTTGCAACCTGTTGATTCTACTTTGTCAACCTAGGAATTTCACACCTATTTAAACACTTCAGTGTGAACAAAGGAGTTCCACTAGGATATTGTCTTATCTTAGCGCTTAGGGTCGTGATTGACATGAATAGCTTAACAAGACTGTTCTCAAGATACACAAACAATATTCGAGACAAGATGACATGAATACTAAAGACAGAAGTCCTCATGTAGCGTAATGTGACATGAACATAAGACGATAAACATGACATACTTTGAGACATAAATGTAATAGACAACATTTCATAACATGACATGCATGTAACAGACAATATTCATAACATGACATAACATATAACAATGTAACCAAGGTATTCATCTGCCAGAAGTGAGGGTTTATGAACATGTGGCCTAGACTCTTTTAAAAAAATATATATATATATATATAACAGACAACATTTCGTAACATCAAATAACATGTGACAATGAATATTACGTGACACGGCATACATATAACAGAGGGCATATGTAATGTGACATACTTGCAACATATAGTAACATGAGACAGAATATATTGTATAACAGATAAGTATTTCATGACAGAATAATTTGTGTAATAGATAAACATGTGATGATAAGTATTTCATGACAGAATAATTTGTGTAATAGATAAACATGTGATGACATGGCATGGCATATATAACAACATACGAACATAAATTGTAGTTCATTTACCTATCACACATACACTGTAAACTGATAGTAAGTTAAGGGCTAACTTACCTCGATCGTCACGTTCTATAATAAAATGCAAAACACGAGGAACTGTAAGAGGGAACTATAGTGAAAAAAGACAACTTAGAGTAAAATTATCGTTTTACCCTCTACATGTGGAAAAATGACCATTTTACCCCTAACTTAACAATTTCACATCCTAACTCCAAAAATTGCCAAAATTTACATTCCTCGTGTAAATTTTGTCCTAAACCCAAATATCAACTCAGAAAAATTTAAAATCATTCACAATTATGGAAAACTCATTATGGCCGAAACATTCATAGGCCATTTCTCTTGATTTTGGTTGCAATTTCTTCCATCTTTAAAACCCATAATTAAACCAAAATATCCATTAACAAATATCTTCCTATCTTAAGTTTGAAAACACACTTAAAATATCCATTAAGAAAAGATAATCATCAACACCAAACTTTTTGTAAGAAGACATCTCCAAGAATTCCAAAAAACAAAATCTTACTTCTAACATATTCATAACATCATCCTAAGATCAATCATGCTTTAAATCATCAAACAAAAGTCAGCAAAATCACAAAACAACACTAGGAGTTTTTGGTTTTACACTTAATCCAAAAATAGAAACTTTTATCTCAACTAACTTTAATCAATCTCTTGATCCATGGCTTAAAGACATGTGATCTTCAAACTAAAATATATCATGGTCTAAAAATGTGTCCTAAAGAAGATCCAACCATCAAACGTAAAATCACATGGCTAAAATTCAATAAAACATGGATCTAACACAAAAACATCAAATCTTAGGCCTAACCGAAATCCTCTTGCATAGAAAACCAAATCTTAAAAAAAAATACTAAATATCTTCAAAATAACATCCTAAAATAAATATAAGAGGCTTAGGACCATCATATAAAAATATCAAAGCCTTTGGAAAAAGATTAGACCACGAAATATTCAAACTTTGACAAAACAAAAACTGTCTTTCCACTTCCTGTTTTCAAGTTTCTAGATCTAAGGAAATCTATCATCAAAATCTTTATTCATACAACAAAACCTCAATGAAAATTCATAAACACATGCTAACAACACTCCATAAGCTTGGTCAAAAATTCCAAAACATAACATTCTCCCCAGTTTCACTCCCAAAATGACCTTTCCATGGTTAAAAATACTTTTGACCAACCAATGAGCATGGAATGAGACTAATAAGATATCCACAGAAACTAAACTCAAAGACGAACAACTTTTATGAAGGAGTCATTGTGCGAAAATACCTACAAAGAGTCAAAACTTTCCACGCAAAAAGACCCATAAATCTGCCTGAGAGAGCTCTTTTGAGTTTCTCCCTAAGAACGGGATGAAGAAGTGATAAAATGGAGTGAAATGTGCCTTGCACGACTTTAGACTCCTAGAGGGGGAAGTTATGGGCTTGAATGACCCTTGATTGGAGGTGGCTATGTGACATAAAGTGGAGAATAGTGAGGAGCAAGGATTGCCTACAGTAACTGTGAGATATGGAGGTTGATGGGGTGGATTTCTCCTTCATATCAAGGCACTATTGGGTGCAGCCAATGGCAGTGAATGGTCTGCCATGTGGGGGAGGAAAATTTTTCAAGAAACTTTTCCAAGGTGGCCAAATTCGTGGGCCTTGGGGGGCAACCAAGTGGGTTTCAATTTGGGGTTTAAATAGGGTTTGGTTAGGGTTTGGGATGCTAACAAGCCCAAATCCAGTTTTTCTTCGCCCAATTAAATTTTCAAGATTTAAAAGATTGGACAATGATGTCATAACAAAGATTTGATTCATTAATAGCATGTGAAAGTGATTTAATCAAATGATTAAACACAAAACTATAAATCGGCTTAAAAAGAGTTTGGAGGCCAACTTTAAGGTTTGGGAAACCATTTAGGGTTTCACTAGGATTGAAACCCTATTTGGTCTGGCACAATTTGGTTGATCAGATGAAACAAAGTTTTGCTCGGATGGCATGATCTCACACCTTGATTTCCTTCACAAATTTATCTAATGGTTCCTCATGGTGCCAAGTGTCTAATACTATTCACTATGTATAGCTAAGGTCTTGCCAAGTGTCCAAATAAAACTACTCTAACCTAATTTGGACATTCCACACTATGATTTTGAAAACACTGCACTAGGTGCGCTTATCGACGTTACTATTTACTCTGAAAAAAATGCATAATAAACTTAGTATTAAAAAATCATAAATATTCATATTAACCTACAGTGAAAATTGTTTACCGAAATTAACCTCCGAAGTGTCCTTAAAAATAATTTCGCAGTTTCGAACAAGCGTTACGTCCGAAATTATGAAAATGAGTTATTGCCCCATAAAATCCTATGTAATCAACTAAGTCTAATGTCGTAGACCATAACGCATTCTGACACTTCTAACTATCTCAAATAATTAAAATTATATTTTTGGCACCATAGTGAGTAAAAACACTGACTATGTTGACAGACTAAAACTTGTGCGATTGGTCGATTCGTAAAAACTTATTAGATTTTCATGAGGTTCCTAAAATTAATAGAACTTCTACTAGTAAATTTCTAGCGGGCTATTACAAGAGGAAAGGGTCATCTATCCGCACGACGATGCCCTGGTAGTAACTATGCTGGT
Source organism: Juglans regia (assembly GCF_001411555.2). Lineage (NCBI taxonomy): Eukaryota > Viridiplantae > Streptophyta > Magnoliopsida > Fagales > Juglandaceae > Juglans > Juglans regia. Next base: position 18,692,268 of record NC_049906.1, on the reverse strand, counting down.
CGTTAACTTCACCACTCGGAGGATCATTATCGACAACAGCAGCTTCGCAGATATCCTATTCTGGGAAGCCTTTAAGAGAATGGGAATAGATGCCTCCCGACGCCAACCAACCCCATGACGCTATAAAATTTCTGTACTTGAAGCCAGGTAGGGAGATCGCGATGTGGACACTTGCGCAATAAATCATTGAATCTCTCCCATGCCTCATATAATGATTCACCCTCAATTTGGGTGAAGGTAGTATTATAATTCCTTAAATTCACTGTCTTGGCTGGAGGGAAATATTTTGCTAAGAATTTTTGTGTCAACTCCTCCCAGGTGGTGATGATGCCGGATGACAAAGAGTTCAACCAAGCTTTTGCTTTTTTCTTAAGTGAGAAAGGAAAAAGTATCAATCAAATTGCATCATCTGTCACTCCGTTGTGTTTAAAAGTATCCCAAATTTCTTGAAAATCTACAATATGGACATTAGGATCCTCTTATAGCCCCCCAAACTGGACGGTTTGTTGAATCATTTGAATAATTTCCGGCTTGATTATGAAGTTATTGGCTTGTATAGCTAGCTGCCTTATACTAGATGTTGCCTCATTGACAGAGGGCACAACATAGTCTCTTAACACCTTGTTCTCCTAGTCGGCCATATTAAATTTAGATGCGACAACTTCTATCTTCTTCTCTTTATTAATCCAATGTAAGATTCTTTCAATCTCAGGATCGAAAATTGTATGTTCTAATTATTTAGATCAGGGCATGCACTTCTAATTCCTGTAAAGAAAAAACCAAACTAACATCTAATTTAAACCATTTTTTTTAAAATAAAAATAAAGTCCAAAGTAGTAAAAAAATCTAGTTATTATCAATATCGGTAACAAATCATTAATCCCAGGGAACAGTGCCAAAAACTTGTTGTGCTGAAAATATCTGCTAGTCCGCAAAATCGTAACAAGTAGTAAAGTATATTAAAGAAAACGAATGTCGAACCCACAGAGATTAGTTATGTTGTTGTTAGGGGTGTAAATTCAAACCTGAAAACCGGTCCGGACCGGACCGGTTTTACCGGTTTTGAACCGGTCCAATCCGAGACCGGTTCTTAGAATGTGAAAACTGGCCAGTTCCGATCCGGTTCCGGTTTTAGGATTTTTTGGACCGGACCGGTTGATAAAAATTATATATAAAAAATAATATTTGTATTATTGTATATATAAGTTTTATACAAAATATTATATATATATATATATTAATATATATAAGTTTTATATATTATGTATAATTATAAATTTTTATGTGAAATTTTAATATATAATATATATAATTATATATATTCATATATGAAATAACTTCTTATTATAATTTATAAATTATTACATAAAATTTTAATAATAAATCACTAAAAATTTATAACTAATACTAATAGTCTAATATAGACTAATGACTATAGTTATATTTATAATTTATACTACAAGTTTTTACTAAAAGTTTATTACTAATACTAATATTAAATATATAGTTTATAATTAATACTAATATATAACTTATAACTATACCAATAATCTAATATGAATACTATTATATAGTCTAATATATTAATAAAAGTATAAAACAGTTCTTTTTAAATCAGTTTTTTTTTTCTTTTATAAACAAATTTTCAATAACAAATTGTGAAACTTACATTTTAAAAAAGCCGGAGAACCGGACTGGACCGAACCGAAAACCAGAAGTACCGGTTTAGGAGGGTAACCGGTGCGTAATCGGTTTTGAAAAATACAAAACCGGTACATACCGGTTCGGTCCTAGATTTTGTCCAAAACCGGACCGAACCAGACCGGTTACACCCCTAGTTGTTATGTACTAAAATTTACTACATTAATTACTATTTGGAAAACTAAAATTTATAGAATAAGTTATCTATATTAAATTGGAGAATAGAGCATTAAAATTAAGATTTTAAAGATAATAAAAATAGATCTAGAGCCTTTGATTTCACCTAGTGGATCCCACACAATTTATTCTTCCTTATTATAAAATTTCAATTATCCCACGTTGATGATAAAAATCCCTTAACTATTTAGTATTTTCTCTCGGACAATACTAAAAATATCTCCAATTAATAACTTCATATCTCTATGTGAATTTAACTAATTGGAGACTCATTAAATTCTTTAGATTTTTCCTGAAAATTACACTAATCTCGATAAAGTATCTCTACTTTTGCTCAACTAATGGTGCTTAAGCATAAAGTTCTTATCACAAATAACATTTTGATCTCATTGCGATTCAATAGATCGAACAATAATTAGTTAGAAGATTGCAAGCATTACGAATAAGGAATAAACATTCAATCATGAAAATATTGAAAATAAAATAACTTAGAACATAAATTGTGTATTCAATGCTAGACTGCATCAAAACTCTAGAAAATAAAATTAGTTTATAATGAAACTGAAAAGAAAAAGGATAAAACTAGCGTTCTTCGTTGGAGTCGATTGATGAAGCATGCGGCTCTTGCCTCTGCTCCCCCGATCCGCCTCCTTGAAAGAAACTTAAAGAATAAATTCTGGATTATTTGCCTCTAAAACTCAAACTCTTCTCGTTAATTTCGTGCTAATGATATGCTTATATAGGGTAAAAAAGAAACCCTAACGTTTTCATGACTCCAGCCTAAAAAATCGTTTAACTTTTAGGACTATTTTTGGCAACCTCGTACGCACTCCAAGATAGCTTTCCAAATCATATATAATCGCATCCATCAGATATGTGAGTAGAAAGTTATGATCAAAATACTCAAGCATGTCCAGGCTGTCTCCTAGTGTATTCCAAATTTGGACTTCTTGTGGATTCCTTCTGTGATTTCTTTCTCTTTTTCTAGATCAAAATTACTTTCAAACCCTTTGTTAGTTGTTGCTCATGATTTCATTTAGGTTGGTCTTTTAAGTTGGTCAGTTAGACTGGTCGCCCAATCTAACCGCACGAAACTCGCCAAGTCTTCTCGCCCAAGAGGTGAAATATATCGTTCATCGCCTAACTCTTGTCGCCAATTTTGGTCGCCATTGATTCTCCTTGCCTAAATCTCCTCGACTCTCTTCAGGTGTAGTTGCCTCTCATCGGTCTGTATTTGTAATCTTTTTTTGTATCAAAATGCTCTCATTTCGCATTAAATCTTCTCATTCCTTCAAATTCAAGAAAATAAAAGAATATATATATAGAAATAAAATAAAATCATTAGAATTGAAGGAAAACTGATACTTGTCATAAATAAAAGAGTAACAAAAATTACATAAAAATTACACTTATCACCTGGCATCTTACCCCAACCTCTGCAACAAAAAAGAGTGGGATCAGCGCTAGCCTAACCCAACAGATACCTTCCATGTGATGTCAACGAGAGGGAGCAGGTCTAGTCCCAAACTCTTTGACTACTTACCTCCCCACCAGGGCTAAAGGGCGGGCAGGCAGCCCAACCTCCTTCACAGGAAGAGCGGGTCCAGATCCTCAACTCCCCAAACAACTTACCCAGCCCTCATCATGGTGTAGGGAGGACTAGTTTCTTAGTTGTCCGACACTTACCTCTCTGCGAGGCACCAAAGGGATGAGTCATGCCAAAGGCTACTCTATCCTTCTCGTGGTGGAGAGTGGGTCAGCCCTCTACTGCTCGAAACTTACATTCCTTGTGAGCGTCAATAGGCAGGAGCGGGTCCAGTCTCAAACTACCTGACAACCTACCCCCTCGCGGGAGATAGAGGACGAGATGCACCTTAAGGCCATCTCGCTCCTCCCACGACGAAGAGCAAGTCTAGCCCCTCAACTACTCGACAATTTACGCTGGCCTCCGCCACGACGAAGAGTGAGATCAGTACCAGCCTGACCCAACACTTACCTTCCCTGTGATGTCAATGGGTGGGAGAGAGTCTAGTCTCAAACTGCCCGATAACTTACCCCACCCCCACACTGCAAAGAGTAGACCGGCTTCATAGTCGCCGGAAAAATTACCTTCTTGGGGGACGAAAGGGGTGGACTTGGCCTAAGGCATCCCGACCCCTCCCCTGATGGAGAGTGGGTCTAGTCCTTCAACTACCCGACACAACGCCATCTCCAACAACGGCACGTCGAACGAGCAATGCCTTAGACTCCTCGCCATGATCCTTCTCCACCAAACGGAACTCCAAGTGACTAATACCTCATACCTCCAGCCAAACAACCCAAGTTTGCAAATTTTACACTCATAGGTTGAGAATGGGTTATGTCTCCTCGGGGGGACCAAAGGGGCAAGCTTAGCCAAGGGCATTCAAACCCTCCCCCTTGGTGGAGAGTAGACTTAGTCCTTCGACTAAGCAGCATTACGCCATCTCCAATGATGGGATGTCGGACAAATAGCTCCTCAAAATCCTAGCCGAACTCTTCCTCTACCAAATGAGAAGCCAGAGCAAGAAGACTTCTCGACGACTCACAAACCCTCCCCCCCCCCCCCTTCGGGGGAGGCCAAAGAGGAGTACTTAGCCTAAAAGCATCTCGGTCTCTCTCCCGATCGGATATAGGCCCGTTCTCTCCGCAACCCAAAAGATGTGCCGATACAAGAAAGGGATGGGAGTGTTCAGCTGGTGGGGTAGGCACTAGAGAGGTTGCTTGAGAGTGCGCTTGAGATCTGCTCCTTCCCTATCAAGGTCAAGAGGGAGTACTTACACTTTTGGCACCCTTAAATTGCTTTACCATGTGGTTGTGGTTCCAAGCATCGCCATGCCCTCGTGGACCAATCAGTCTATGAGGCCGATGAGAAGATCAGGATGAGCAAAGCACCATGTCCCCATGGACTTCCCTAGCCCTTGCTTCAGCCTACAAGGCCAACTAGAAAATTAGGGTGGGTAAGGCACCACGTTCCCAAGGACTTGCCTCGCCCCTTACCTCAGCCTAATCCACCAGTGAGAAAGCCAGGCGACCAAGTATTGTGTCCCTCTGGATTTGACTTATCCCTCGCATTAGGCCCACCAAGCCGATAGAAGAAAAGTAGAGGAAAGAGAACATTGAGGAAGGAACAGAGAAAATGGCTAAGAAAAAAGACAATTTTATTAACAAGTTCAACATATACAAAACATGAGCAAATGGACTCAAGGACATCTATAGATACTTGGTCAGAATTGGTTTACAATGGAAGGAAATAATGTACATGAACAAAAACTAAGGTGCGGGAGAGTCAGGATTATGCTTGGGAGCTATGAGATCTGGCATAGGCACAATAGGATCTGGGTCGAGAGCATTAGAGTCAGAAGGGTAGGCATCAGGAATCATGTCTCTGCCATGTAGCCATGCTCGAGCTCATTACGCTCTAGAGGGAGGGCGCGAGGGTCAAGGGCTCTTAAGTGTGCCTCAAGGGCTCCTGATTTTGCTTGGGGGTTCTCTAGAATGTCGTCCCGCATCCTCGCCTCCACGACCACCTCAACTTTGGCAAATGGCGAACCGGTGATAAGCACAGAACTGGGAGTTGCGATCGTCTTCTCCGCAGCAAGGACAAGAACCACAACCAACTTTGGCTCCACCCCTTCCCCTCTAGAAGTCCTCGGTCAAGGCACCAGGATCTCAACGGCGGTAGTGGTAGGGGTAGGTCCTTCAAGTGGCAGTTGTGCACGAAAGGACTCAAAGGAAGATCTCCACTCCCCACCTGGACGGGAACCCCCTACGCAATGTTCAGCCGCACCCTCAATGGTGGATGGTGCCATAGATGGGGGAAGAGGGGATCATCTCCACATTCACCTTCAGAGGAGGCTCCACCAATGTTGATCGATGAGGTGTTGGTTCAAAAAGTGACCCAAAGAAGTGTGTTGAGGGCAAATTTTCCCCGCGAAACAACCTGTGAGGGCACGTCGGCGCGGCTGGTGGAGTGGGGACCGCGACCGTGACAGGTTCAACAATTAAATCGGCCACGGGATGAAGGGCAGCTGGTGCGTCCAATGCACCTAGTGCCTCTGGAGCGACTGATGCCTCCAGGGCGATCGGTGCCTCCGAGGCAGCCGTTGCCTCCAAGATGGCTAGTACCTCTACAACAGCATGGCTTTTTCGACTCTAAGCTACATGGGAATGGTGCGGTCATCGAAAACGGTGCGGCCGAGAAGAGGCAAGATGGCCTTTATATTTTCCTCCCTGAGGAGAGCCTCCGAGAGGGCATCAACTAGGTGCTTCCATACCCATTCTCTAACTAGAGCAACACAACGTAGCTTCCCAGGAGAGGCCTTCAGTCGTACCACTTTGTCGTCAGGGATCACCCCCCATATGGCCCGAATGGGGAAATCGCACCGATTCACCTACCCGATCAAAAATTCCCACCCACTGCCGGACACGAAGAAAAACTTGGGGATCCAATCCTTAACTTCTAAATAGCGTGGTTCTAAAGAAACGAGGGCATGCATCTTCCTAAAACTAAAAATATTCCCCTCACGCTTTATAAGGTTGTGAGTCAAAAGAAACTCACGACCAGTAAGGTCAGCGTGCTTCAGGTCTGACTCCGACAAATCTCGTCGCTAGAGAATACAACAACACATCAAGATCCTCCATGCATTTGGGTGGAGTTGAGAGGCGACCAATGCAAGGTGATCCAGTAGGTTGCGAATAGGGCGAGGGAAATGTAACCTCAGCCTGTAAGAAAACATGCTAGGAAAGAGGGCGACCTTCGAGGCATAACCCTCATCGTCAACAACCCCCTCATGAGGCCGAGGAACCTCAAAAACCACTTTCTTAGGGAAGATAAGAACTCGGGGGTGACATTTAAGTGCTAGTTATATCCAATGAAGAATTGCTCCACGGTGCGAACCTCGAACTGGTCCAGCTCCCTTGGAATTCTGGGTTGGACAGTCTTCTTGGGAGCCATAAAGATTGGAGTTGAGAAAGGCAACTGAGAGTAAGAAGAGTCAAAAGAGAAGGATATAATAGGAAGAGACGAGAATGTGAAAAAAGGTGGAAAAAAGAGGGCAAAGCCATATTTATATAAAGAGGAAGTGACGAATGCCCTTTTGTACCCACATGGCAGAACGGAGGATACGAAAGGGCTCAAATCTCGTGAAACGCGCAACATGAAGCGACGTGGGAAACAAAATGGCACCTTGAGACAAGTCTGAGGAGTCTAGTTGCTAGGATAGAAAAGGTAAAAACGTAAAAGAAGGAAGGAGAAATGCCAAAAAGAGGGCCCCAACAATAAGGAAGGAAATTAAAATAAACGGCGGCGACGGTTAACATCCCAAAGTCGTGGGAACTCGCGTGCCCAACAGAGCTGGCAAGATGTGGATGAATCCCATAGCAATATTTGATATGAACCCGCAGGAATGAAATTCCTTGAACCCACAGTCAATTTGAAAAGTCCCCAAGAAAGTCAAAATCAAGTCAATGGATGGAGAACCTAGACGTTTTCACGAACGAGGTGATGCTTATGGACGCCATGAGAGACGACGTTCAAGGTGATGCTTATGGATGCCACGAAAGCTGATGTTTAAGCCCATGTATGTTCTTAAATGACGTTTTCACAAACGAACTGTTAAACGAATGATAGGACTGAAATGAACTGAAAAAGGAAAAGACGATTTTCAGGCTTACGCCCCAAACGATGTTTTTCTCATGAAAAGAAATGTTTTCTCATGAAAAGGAATGTTTTCTCATGAAAGGACTGTTAAAGGAAAGAAAGAACTGAATGAAAGCTCCAGCTCTTTCGAGCTGACATGAACGAATGAATGAAAAGTAAAGAAAGACATCAAAGCAAGAAATGTATGAAGATACGTAACGGCCACATGAATGAATGAAAAGGGTACAAATGAATGGGCAGATTGCAATACCGGGTAAGTACCCTATGAAAGGGATTCCCAACCCTTGGCCACGAGTGGAGTCCGGGTCAAAAGGAAGACCGCTAACCCCAACACACGGGGCGTAACAGTGTGTACTGGCCTATGAAAGTGATAAGAACGAATGGATGTATGCATGCATGTACGAACGCATGAATGCACGAACCTTTAAGAAATGAAGGTACTGACGGGGGACACGTTTTAAAGAAAGGAAAGCCATTTGAAAGAAAAATCTCGTCCAATGACGTTTTCAAATGAACGCACGTATGCATGCACGTAATAGTATGTATGAATGATGAATGCATGAATGAAAACCTATGTTGTTATATTTTAACTGTATGAAGTAATGTTTATGAGTCTTTGACTCATTTTAGTTTTTATGCATATCCCTCCCCCACAGGAACTGCATGATCAGGACAGACACGGCCCATGGGGAAGAGCACGGAAGTCTAGGCATGAGTTTTAAACGTATGAGAGGCCTTTTTATTTCAATATTTATGTTTTCCGCTGTAAACCTCTTTTATTTTCAAAGTACATTTTAAATTTTTAAACTTAGAGTCTTGCACCCTGGGTATGCAAGTGAAAAGTTTTAAATAAGACAGTAATTCCCGTCATCCTTTCTAAAAATATTTTGTAAGAAGTCCCACCACAAGGACGGGCGTTACTAAACCTCATGGTGCCTTCATCTGATACTGAATAGTCAGGTCTCTTGCCTTCTGATACCTCCGCATTTAACTTCATTAATTATGTATCACCAACTTGAGCGACCTTAATCCGATCTATCAATGTTGAACTTAAGGTCAAACTATTTAATTTAGCTTGGGTATCCCTGATGATCTCAATACCTGCTCGCTCCATATCTAACAATATATGCTTTGGGGACGTATACATCGTAGCTAATGTACCAGAAGATGATTTCCGACTTAGTGCATCTGCTACAACATTTGCCTTACCCAGATGGTAATTAATATTGCAATCATAGTATTTCAGGAGTTCCAACCATCTGCGTTGTCTCATATTCAACTCTTTCTATGTGAAGAAATATTTCAGACTTTTATGATCAGTATAAATCTCACACTTTTCACCATAAAGATAATGTCTCCATATCTTCAAGACAAAAACCACTGCTGCAAGTTCCAAATCATGGGTCGGGTAACTCTGCTCATACTTTTTCAGTAGTCGTGAGGCATATGCAATGACTTTCCAGTGTTGCATTAAAACACAACCCAAACCCTTAAGTGAAGCATCACTATATATGACAAATCCTCCGTTTCCTGAGGGAACTATAAGTACTGGTGCAGTGTAATTCCCGTCCTTGTGGTGGAACTCTTTATAAAATGATTTTAGAAAGGACGATGGGAATTGTTGTTCGATTGAAAAATTTTTACTTCCATACCCAGGGTGCAAGACTCTACTTTATAAAAGTAAAATGGGCTTTGAGATTAAAAGAGGTTTACAGCAAAAAACATCAATTTTAAAATAAAAGGGCCTCTCATACAATTAAAACTCTCATGGCTAGACCTCCATACTCTTCCTCGTGGGCCACGTCCGTCCTGACGCATACTGCTCATTCAGTTCTTGTGGGGGAGGGGCACACATAAAAACTAAAATGAGTCGAATACTCAGTAAATATTACTTCATACCGTTAAAATATAATAACATAGGTTTTCATTCATGCATTTATCATTCCATACATACTATACGTACATGCATACGTTTGAAAACATCACTGGACGGAGTTTTTCTTTAAAAAGGGTTTTCTTTTCGTAAAATGTATCTCCCGTTAGTGCCTTCACTTCTTCAAGAGTTCGATGCATTCATACATTTTTTTTTTATCACTTTCATTGGCCGGTACACATTGTTACGTCCCGTGTGTTGGGGTTAGCGGTCTTTTAGACTCGGACTCCGCCCGTGGCCACAGGTTGGGAATCCCTTTTCCATCAAGAAGCAGCACTGGGTGCACTACCAGTACTACTAACCCGGCGTTGCAATCTACCCAGTCCATTGGTACCCTTTTCATTCATTTATATGGCCGTTACGTATTTTCATGCCTTTCATATCAGTCCTTTCTTTCAGTTCAGTCATTTCATTTTCAGTCCTTTTTATTTAGCAGTTCATTCATGGGAGAACATAAGCAAGAGCTTAAACATCATCTTTCATGACATCATTTAAAGCATCAGTTTATGGCATCCTTAAAACATCAGTTCATAGGGACGTTTAAAACACTTTCTTCGCGTCAATCAAAGCATCCTACTATGTCATTTCTATGCCAACTCCTAATTCACCATGAGTACGATCCCTCACGGTACTCCTGTCATATCGTGACATCTCGTCACGTTCTTGCTACATCATTCTTACATTAACTCCTCACCCATCACAATTATGACTCTAGTTTAACCATGTCACTTCGTGACATTCTCCAATCATGCTTCCATTGCGCACTCTTACACTTGTTCTATCACTTCACACATACTCCTAGCCATAAGTCAATTATGGTAACACTTGTCACCTCAGACTACAAGCCACATTACAGCTACTTCGGGACACTGTTTCACAGTTCCCGGCACTACTCACCACGCTCTATGCCCATCAACTACGCAATCATCCTTGTCTTTGCGACGCGCCACACGGTGTATTGCTTCACCTCGTGGAGTACACTTCACATATACTCCTTTCACACACACTACACTGTATCACCACTATGACATACACGCCATATGGTGCATCACTCCACCATATGGAGTACACTCCACGTGTACTCCATTCACACATGCTAAGCCACATCACCACTACAGCATACACGCCATATGGTGCATCGCTCCACCACATGGAGTACACTCCACGTGTACTCCCTTCACACATGCTATGCCACATCACCACTACAGCATACACGTCATATGGTGCCTCGCTCCACCACATGGAGTACACTCCATGCGTACTCCCTTCACACACTATGCCACATCACTACTACGGCACACACTTCACACCCACACTTCAACACACATTACACAGATATACCCAACACTTCACATACAAGGCACATCACATCAGAACACTACACAGTGAACTCCACAATACAACGAACTTCACAATACTAACAGCACCGTCCACAACCTAATTGACTAATTAACATCTAACATAAATAATGAGGGATAGAGGGTTATACCATCGTCGGGGTTGACCCGTGCGTTGTTCGCTGACCGTCACGGTCATTTGGGCCCTTGAAGGAGGCTACGGGTGCGGATCTAAGCGTAGGAGGGTTGGGTCAGGGTCCTGGGGTGGTGGTCTCATGGTGGTGCCGAGGTGGTACACGTCGGAGACACGGCGGCTCGTGAGGGAGTTTAGGCCATGGGTCTCAAATAGGGGAAATCGGAGGGAGGGCTTGGCTAGTCGTGGTTGGCCATGGAGGGGCTAAGGGGGGTGTGATGGAGCTTGTGGTGGTGTTGGGGTGGCGCCACGGTGGCTGGAGGCGGCGGATCTAGCTCGGGGTGGAGGAATGGCCCGTGAGAGAGTGAGAGAGAGTGGGGGAGCTTGGTGGCTCGGCTAGAGATAGGGGTGGCTGGGGGAGGTCGTCGGTGGCCAAAGGAGGCTTCGGTGGTGGAGTGGTGGCCAGGAGGTGGCGGACGACGGTGGAAATGAGAGAAACCCGTGGGTTTCGTGCATGGCCTAGGGAGGATCTTCGGCCGCTGGGTCGAGGGGAGGAGGAAAGGGTGGTCAAGGCAGCTCGTGGCAGCGCTCGGAGATGCACATGGTGAAGCCATGCGTGGGTTGCTGCAAGCGTGCATGAGAGAGGGTGGCTGCGAGGTGGAAGCTGGGTTCAGTTGTGGGAGCTCGCCAGTGTGAGAGGACGTCGATGGTGGTGGCGGTGAGGTTGGGTGGATCTCGGTGGCGCCGGGTTGGGCTGAGGAAGAATCAGGCTAGAGGGAGGAGAGAGAGAGAGAGAGGGAAGGGCAAAGTGAGGGAGAAAGAGAGAGGGCTTGGGCATTTAATCCAAGCCCTTCATCTTGGGATCCTCAAGACGATCTAACGGAGGGATTCAAATACTGATTTGAAAATGCGTAAACATTAACTTAATTAAAAGCACTGAGAGGAATTAAGGTAGAATATTATTTAAACTAAATTTTAGTTTATAAAATAATATTCCTTCATCATTAATAAAATGATGAAGTCTTATTTAATATCTTTAAAAAATGAAACCATTTAATTAATTAGAGTTTTCAACATAATTTAAATCTCATAATATTTTAAATAGCTGAAATCATTTTAATAAACGATACTAAAATAATTTCCGACAATTATAATATTTTTGGAGTTTTTCAAAAATATTATAATTGTCTTATTTAAAATCAAATTTAGTTCAATAACACTGAAAATACCCCATATAAATATTTTCAATGCATTTAAAACACTGGGCATGCTTTAGAAATCCCATAATATCTTTAGAAACATGCCATCGAGATTCGTCATGCATAACGAGGCTTGCAGTCGCTAGAGAAAAATGGCAGACTGTTACATAATTTCCGTCCTCGAAATATGCTTACGTAAGAAAGAAAGAGCGGGTTGTTACATGCAGTCACTAGTCTTTTCTTCAATTCTTGAAATCAAATCTTTTCTCACTCTCATCTGTCCATAAAAACTTCTCGTTCTTCTTGTCAACTTTGTCATCGGTGCAACAATACTTGAAAACCCTTCTACAAATCTTCTGTAGTAACCGGTAAGATCTAAGAAATTTCGTACCTCATTAACATTACTAGGCTTAGCCCATTTCACCACTACTTCAATCTTTGATGGATCTATTAAAATTCCGTTTCCTAACACCACAAGTCCTAGGAATGTGATCTCTTGTAACCAAAATTCACACTTCTTGGATTTCGCATACTGTTTCTTTTCTCTCAATACCATAAGGGCCATCCTCAAGTAGTTCTCGTGTTCTTTATGACTCCGAGAGTAAATAAGGATATCGTCAATTAAAACAACCATGAAATGATCCAAATAGTTTTTAAATACTTGTTCAAAACGTCCTTGAAAAGCGGTAGGGGCATTAGTTAAACCAAAAGGCATAACAAGAAATTCATAATGCCCACATCCTGTCCGAAAAGCTACTTCTAGACATCTGTCCCCTTAACTCTCATATGATGATATCTAGATCTCAAGCCTATCTTGGAAAAGACATGTGCTCCTTGTAGCTAATTAAATAGATCATCAATCCAAGGTAAGAGGTATATGTTCTTAATAGTCACCTTATTCAATTCTCTATAGTCAATACATAATCGCATAGACCTGTCCTTCTTTTTCACAAAAAGTAATGGAGCACCCCATGGGGAACACTGGGGCGTATGAAACCCTTCTTCAATAGTTCATGTAACTGGCCCTTGAGTTCCTTTGATTCAATTGGAGCCATTCGATAAGGTGCTTTAGATATTGGTGCGGTCCCTAGAACAAGGTGTATTGAGAACTCAACTTCTCTATCTGGGGGTAGTCCTAAAATATCGTCTAGAAATACATCTTTAAACTCTCTAACCACCTCTATATCTTCCAATCTATGTTCATCCGCCGATGGTGAAACCAAACTTGCCAAAAATTTTGTGCAACCTTGTCTCAATAATTGTGCGGCCTGCATTGCCGAGATAACACGTGTTGGAAAACTTCCTCGTGGTGCTTGGAAATTGAACTCTTCTCCATTTTTGGATTTAAGAACCACCCTCTTATTAAAGCAATCTGCACATGCATGATTATGGGATAACCAGTCCATTTCCAAAATTACATCAAATCCGGACATCAAATCAAGTCGGCAAGAAGAATCCTCCCCTGAATCTCAACTAGACAACCCACTAGAACAGAACTGCAATTGATATGTTCTCCCGAAGGCATAATAACATACATACTAGTCTCTAATGGTTCAGGTAACTTTTCAAACAACAATGCATAATAATTCGAAATAAAGGAGTGTGTGGCACCAGAATCAAATAGAACAGATGCATAACGAGAAAACAACATCAATGTACCTATATGAATAGCATAATGACTTAGAACTATAAGGATATATAGAATATGCATCATATTTTGTATACATCTAAGCTTAGGACTAGGAAAGGTACCTATGACTATATCACGCATCGTCATCAGGGGTGATGGAATATACATGTGATGTAGCTATCATCTTCTGTCCTCCACTCTTTCCTGGTTCCCCATATTTCTTCATAAGGCAGTCACGAGCTAAATGGTTCAACTTCCCACACTTGAAATACATGTTCTAGCCATATAAGCATTTTTTTCAAATGCTTCTTCCCACATGTTGGACATGTAGGATAAGTCTATCCACCTATCTATGACCCTGGACAACTATCACGGTGAGGCTTCTTATTCTTGTTTGGTGTAGATTGGAGCGGTTGTGACTGCTGCTGGCGTTCCTTCTTATTATTGTATTCAATGCTCTCCAGGATACCTTATTCAACAATACTGGCTCGGTTCACCAGCTCTGAAAAATTTCAAATCTTGAGGGCACGTACTCAATCTCTAATTCTCCAGTCCAGACCATGTTCAAATTTCTCAGCTTTCTTTTCTTCATCTGGAATCAGATAACTGGCATAATGGGAGAACTCCATGAATTTGGTTGCGTACTGATTGACCGTCATCGTTCCCTGTGTGAGGTCCATGAACTGACGTGCTCTAGACTCTCATAAAGATTGTGGAAAGAAACGATCCAGGAATACATCCTTAAAGCGCTCCCAAGTAATGGGGATTCCTTCCCCTAGTTCATTCTGTAAAAGTACCCGAGTTGACTTCCACCAGTTGTTAGCTAGGTCTGTCAGGTTATATGACGCATAATTCACCTTTTGATCATTAGTGCAGAAAAACGCCTCAAAAATCTGCTCCAAATGTTCAATCCAACTATCCGCACCCATAGCATTTAACCTGCCATCGAAGGTTATGGGGTGCTGACGAGAAAACTGCTCCAACGTACAGCCAACTAGTGGTGCCCTAAGTACGGCGTACTGACCGGTAGTCATCGATTGGAAAAACTGAGTCGTTGCTGCGACTAAAGCATCTGGATTTCCACTCTGGCCAGATCCAAAAGTGTTCTTAGTGCCAACCATGTTTTGATGCAAAATATAATAATATTAATAATTAACAATCAACAGCAACTTCCTAGTGTCATCTATTGAGAGCTATTATTCTATTTTAAAATATCTTCCTAACTCCCGAACGGGCTAGGAGCATCCTAGGTGACCTTATTCATTCCAAGAGTTTGTAAAATCTCTCAAACCTGGGCTCTGATACCATTTTGTAACATCCCCTTCCCAAGGGTTAGGGATATCACGTACATTCGTAACTAAAGCCAAGTAAGAGACTTGCATAAATTTAAAAAAAAAAAAAACATTGTTCATTCCAAAAGAAAACTTAAGTCAAATCATTGTCTAAAACATAGTCATATCCAAGTTTCCAAACCAACTAAATGGAAATAAATCTTAAATATAGTCTAAGGTTCATTAATCCGCTTCTTCTAAACTTGGCCTGCCTGCTCGTAGTCCTCACTCGCCTCACCTGGGCGGTAAAAAAAAATGAAATAAAACTAAAATGAGTCGAAAACTCAATAAGAACTCACCACAATGTAAACATAATAATTAAACAAAAATTCTACTTGCACACGGGAGGGGTACCCCCCGAGTACCCGGAAGTCCATGTAGGATTATTGAAACGGTGCGGTTTCAATAATCCACTTGTTTGCCTCCCAGATATAGAAAGGCCTTTTGAACTCATAAAACTGGTTTCGGCCATGGAACCCCGAGGGACTTGAACCCGCGTTTCGCCTCAGCAAGAAGATCATGGAACCCCGAACGGAAGCGTACGGGAACCTTCCCAAGCAAGCAACGAAAAAGTTTCAAGCAGGGTGGTCATCTTCTTCTGCTCAAACACACGACTGCCCCACCGACGTCATAGAAGACGAAACACAAAGGGAGGTACTTTCATGTGTATTAGTATCTTATCTTCTTGTGTTCTTTTGAAAATGCACCGAATCTCCCATTGATTGGGTTTGTTTCTTCAAAATGAATGCTTGGATTCTCCCAATACTGAGGAAACATTCATCTTGAATAACTGAAAACCCTAACCCTAACCCTAATATAAGATTTCGAAATTCTTGTAGATTCGAAATAGCACTTGATTTAGATCCGAAATTGCAACTGATTTCGAAATAGTTGTGGATTTGAAACTTGTGGATTTGAAACCCCTTTATCGGTATGTACTCTGTTTTTTTTTTTTTTTAGGAAAAAGCCTTTTAGGGTTTTAGGGGGGGACGAGTTCATCGGGTTTATTTCTCTAACATTACTCTTGATTGTTGTGAATGTATGCATGAAATTGAAATAGGATACTGAGTCCTGATACATTTATGTTGTTTTGTTTTGTGGGAGAAATTTAGGGTTCATCTTAGTCACTAGATTAGTCCTGAATCCTGATACATTTATTTTCTAAAATGTAAACTATCCATTTTTTGTTACTATGTAATCTTGTTTCGATTTTGTGTTTTTTTTTTTTAATTGCATATTGTTTTGGTATGTCAAAGTAGTCGTTGTCAGGTGTATATCAAGCTCTTGATCTCTTGTTGAGGTTCACCTAATATTCAGCATCTTTTTCTTAGATTTATCTCATGGGATTAATTCATGAAGAAAGTGTATAATTAACTTCCTGAATCTGTGAATTGTTGGTTTGTTTAATTCCTCTTTTCTTTTAATTTGCTGTGTGGTGGTTCTACTTTACTATTCGAAACGTGTCTGAGGTTTTGTTGGCATTCAAATGTCTGGTGAACCATTAAAAGGCTGAAAGTTGTGATGGGTCGAACTAATTGACTTTTCTCCTAAATATGTGCCACTTTTTTGCTTCTTTGCCAACAGATTTCGAGTTGGTTTGATATATTATTTGTCTTTTCAAACTAATCTGTTAGTCTGTTCATTATTTGTAAGGTCCAACACGTAGAATATCTTATTAAATGTTTGGAGAGTAAGATTTGTTTAGTTTAAATGTGTAGAGACTTTAAATTAGTCTTGATAGTTGATATTGTTTGAAAGAAGATGCTGCAAGTTTAGTTTTGTTCTTGATTGTCTGTTTTCCTTTTCTTTCTTCTTTGCCGTCAGTTTAAGAATAAGCTGGGTTCCACCACGGACTCTTCTTCATCTTTTGGTAAACGAAGTCTGGGTCAACCATTATGCTTCTGTGAAATTGAAGCCCAACTAAGATACTCATCTACTATAAAAAATCCAGGACGACCTTTCTTAGGGTGTCCTAACTACAACACAAAGGTAATGATATTAATGTTTAATCAAAATTTTAAAATTATGTGCATCTCACATGTTTCCAAAAAATGTTTAAAATGATTAGGGATTACCATATTGTAAGTATTTCAAGTGGGTTGAGGAGGATCAATACAAAAAGTCCGATCTAAGAGAAACTCACAATGAACTGTTAAGAGCCAAGAAAGAGCTGGAGAAGATACTCGATGATATCGAAAAGAGCAAAATTGATCTCCGTAAGAGAGCGGATGAGATCGAGATGAGAGAGATGACGCTATCCAATAGAAATGAGGAGGTTGTGAAGAAGGAGTTGGCGGTTCTTGTACGCGAAGCGCAAATAAGACGCTCACGCACACTACTCCGAGTGTATTGGGCTGCCGCATTTGTTGTAGCATGTTACTTGTCTTGCAAATAGGTGACTTAGGATTAGTGTTAGAAGTTAGTTGCTATGTATATCTAAGTTGTTTATATGTTGGTTGGTGATGTTAGAACTTAGTCTGGTTGTATAGTCTAATTGTATTTTATGACAATGACATGACTTGTGGAAGTAGCTGTTTATATATTTAATATATTATTATATATCATTTTTCAACTTCTTCTCCTATTAAGCAAACAACTAAAGAAATAATATGATAGGTTGAAAGTGATACAAAAATTGGCTAGGATTTAACCATTATGAGAGAGCTTAATATTTGTACACTTTCTTTTGCATGTGTATCATTTATCTCCTTAGCAAAACATTTTTTGCTTGCATATGCGATAAAATTGATAGCATATAAGAGATTCAATTCCTCTTCTCCAGTGCTATATGAACCAAAATAAAGGCATAATGCAGAGATCCGAACTCATGAGCAATGAATTATGGTCTATTTTTGTGTTATCTGTAAAGTGTATTAGGAGGATGAATCCAAACTCATTGATATACTTGAGCACAAGAAAGCTCTTATTCTGCAGCCATATACCAGATTTCATCAGCGTTTTGACCACAACCACAAAAGCAAAACTCTGGCAATTGAAGCGTTTTGACCACAATGAGATAAGCAAATTTTTGATTAAATAAAATTCAAGCATCATAACCATACAAGACCGTAACTATATATTTAAAGCTGATGAAATATATATAAAGACCATTAAAAAAACTGTAGGGACAATTTGTTAGATGGCCATCACAGCTACTCAAAATGTAAATGATCATAACGTAAAAAACTTGCAAATAAAATGGGAGTCTCACAGGGGTATAACGTAAAATAGCATTATCCTGTTATTGGAGGCAAATACATATTTCAAGCAAATCTATGCCAGCCTGATCTTACATGCCTTTGTACCACTGAGTACAACTTGATAAACTTACAGAAATGACTAATGTTTCATCCAAAAAACAAAAAATGACAAAATAACAACACCCATGACTCATCTATAAATTAAGAGTTAGCCTTGATATCTTGAGTTTTTGCAATGAAAGATTGCCATCCGTATAACTGTAGTATATGCCAGTAGTAATCACAAAATACCAACTGTCATTCACATCGAGCAACCACACCCTGCATGGAGAAAGATAGTTATCAGTATATTTTTCGAGTGAGAATAAAATTGAGTGAGAATAAGATAGTTACCAACTGTTGTAAAATAAAAATTTGAGTGAGAATAAAGTAGACACAAAAGGCTAATGAAATATGGATTAAGAGAGCTATCAATATTGCCCAAAACTCGATTAAGAGAGCTGGACTGGATGCTCTTACCAGACTATCAATATGACCCATAAAACCATTAAAAACTAGAATATGGATTTAATAAATATAATTAACAGTACGTCATTCATTTAAGAATCACACACACTTTAATGAAAATTTAATGTTCATCTATATCAAGACAAATGGGAAAATCTATTGGTCAAAATATATTCGATTATAGAAATTTGGAGTGGCAACGAGAATATATATCTCCTATAGATACATTTTCCCAGTTGCTTTCCTCCATTTAACAAATATTATTCATTTAACCCAACTACAGTTCACAATTCTTTCTATAAAGGATTCCGAATCGAAGTTTCTTTATACACCAAACAAAATGGCATACCCAGATGGTTGAAAGGAATTGAACCCACCTTACAGCAAAAAATACTAGCCACAATGTCTACCCTTCAATTGGCCCCACTGGGACAATTCACTTTTACCCAAATTAATTCTCAAACATAAACCTGCTTCAAAACATACAAGATTTGATCTGATACTTAGGAAGATGTTCAGCATCACAAAATACTTGCACATGGAAGGAGAGAGACAGACACCACCATTCTAGAACCACCCACCAGCCAAAACCTAGATACTTCAACAGCCCTACTAAACAGTTTGCTGAGCCACGACTAACCATCGAATTGTAAAGGAGACACAGAAAAGCTTGTCTCAAACCTCTAGAACTATTAAAGAAGCCAGGACAGCCATTAAAAAGAAATCTCAGAATTCTGTTAGAATAATCTCATTATAAGGCTGCTGCTGTTTTCTTTCTATGTTTAGTAGAGATTCTCGCACCTCATTCATGTTTCTCCAAAACTGTATGCAGTTTGAATACTTTTTTCAGGAGTCTTAAATTTGCAATAGTTTAAAGTAATACCTTTCTCTACATATATAATTAAAACGTATATGAGATTAAAAGCAATAACACAAGCAAACCACATTTTATTCTTTGTTTTTTGGTACTTTCAATCCTACAGATCATTGTAAACAGTAAAATAAGAGAAGCAACAAAGAACAACTGCAATTTTCTTTCTTTGGTTTTTATATTTTTTTTATTTATAAAAAC
This sequence comes from Juglans regia, assembly GCF_001411555.2. Classification (NCBI taxonomy): domain Eukaryota; kingdom Viridiplantae; phylum Streptophyta; class Magnoliopsida; order Fagales; family Juglandaceae; genus Juglans; species Juglans regia. The sequence goes on along the minus strand of NC_049906.1, from coordinate 18,672,368 downwards.
AATACCAGATTTCAAATCATACCTAACAGTCAGGTTGCCCAACTCTTTCAGGGAGTTCAACACTGTACGGAGCACCCTACACATCAAAATTTCATAGAAGGGGTTAAATTACCACAAAAGGTACGCTGGAAAGCTAAAACCAGCAAAAACAAAGATAATCTCCAATGGGATGTACACGGCAAACAAAATCGTTTATTTTTTACACGGCAAACATAAATTTGATCATCTGGAGATGCTAATGAATGCAAAAGGACGAACCAAATTCGAAAATAAGAGTGGACATTTTTTTTACAGTGGGGTTGCAATGCATGTGGTCAAGGCACTTTCATAACATATTCAATTAGTAAGGCTGTATGTGCATGTGAATGGTGAAGCCCTAATTATCAAACACAAAGAGACAATGACAATGTGTATGCACGTGAAGAGGCACAGTTACAACAACCTTGACCTCTTCACATGTATTATAGATTCAAAAAAAATCACCACATTGACCATCACAAATTAAGTGCCAAAAACAACAACAAAGGAGACTTGGTGGCCATTATAATTCAAAGATTTCTCATACCCACCAAATCCAACAGCCCCCAGATGATGAAAAAAGTTAGAAAAACCAATCCAAAGCCCCAAACTCCGGGTACCATGGCCATGATTGATTATTCACTCTGTTCCTAATCTCTTTGTCTCTCTATCAGCCACTGCGCAACCATTGTTATTGCATATACACTCCTATTATACTCAGTATCCTATATTTCTCCCACAAAACAACAAAATAAATAACAACAACATTCTTATAAAAGAAGAAGAGCAGCTACGAACATATTTTTCTTAAGACTAGCGTTTCTTGAGACAGAGCAAGAGCCAAAGATCAAGAAAAATACAAAAAAAAAAAACCATAAAACAGAGGACTCACTTGAACGCGATGAAACGACGAACGGTAGAAGTTCAGCGCAAAATGGTTTCGGCAGAAACCATAGATGGAGGACGAGGAACCCGCAGATAAAATGGTTTCTGGGTTTCGGAAGAAACCATAGATGGACGACGAACCCGCACGAAAAATCTCTTCTGGGTTTCGGAACAAACAAATGGTTTCTGGGTTTCGGAAGAAACCAGATGGACGACGAACCCGCACGAAAAATCTCTTCTGGGTTTCGGAACAAACGATTGATCTCCGTGAACGACGAACCTGCAGGAATTTCTGGGTTTCAAGTGGGTTTCGGGTTATGTGCGGCTGTTCTTCGAAATCTAAATCAGAAGAAATTGTTTTTGGCGCTATGAAATCGGCTCTTTTGCCTTTTTTTTTTTTTTTTTTAATATAATTTAACCCTGGCATTAATGCCACGTCAGGGATTCCGCTACGGGTACCCCAGGCCGGGTACCTGTAGCAGTATTGATAATTAAAAGGTTTTCATAGAATTTTCATGCTGAATAAAATTTTTGTCATATCATGTTGATGCTCATGTTATGCATGACTGTCTTAACTTATCTGAATTAACTGACATATCGGACTGGCCCACATACTTAACCTTGTGTGCAAGACTAAGCACCGGCCCCACATCCCGCTGCAGCAAGGGGAGCCACTGAGTAGTATTCTGACATACTACGGTGGACCACGCTTGAGTTCGTGGCTTGCACATCTACCCTGAATACTGAACTAAAAGGTCATCTGTTTAACTAATTTTATCTTATCTTATCTTGCTCTTAAATTTAAAATAACTTACGTGTCTTATGCGATGTGAGATATATGACATTCATACACTATTATAAATAACTGTAAAATGCTAAACCTAAACATAATGTCGAAAAACAATATAATCATATGCTATGATGATTGATATGCTTATACAGATCGTAACGTGCATGGTACATAAAAAGAACGGCTATCAAAGAACTGGCTTTAATAGTAATAGTCTAACTATATGCTAATCCTAATTTGTGATCAAATTACTTATCCCGAATGATACCGAATAATCTCCTCGTATCTCATTGCCATGTACAAAGCGACTTCGTGCGAGAGGAAGGCAAGCAATGTAATGACGGTTGGACAAAGGTCTATCTCTTCCAAAGGCACGGTGGAGCAAAACACCAGAAGAGAAAGACGGTGAGCACGAACAAAATATATATCTATTTTTTTATTTGTTGCACAATAGATGAGATCAAGAGAAATTTTGCTTGATGCAAAAGGATGGGAATAGAGAATAAAGGAGGTAGGGTATTTTTTGCACTACTAAAATTATGGAGAATATGGAATATAAATTGAAGAATTCGGTTCTTAATATGTAACGTCTGAAAATTGAAGAGATTGTCCAAGGAATGGAAACAGAAACAACGGCTGAAAAATCTGAAGGTTTTTCAAGGAAATAAATTAAGAACTAAAATTAGTAATAATAATGGTATTAATAATATAAACATAAAAAATAAAATAATTTAAAATCCTTAATTTAAAAATCATGGCCGTTACAGAAAAGCTTATGAAAATAGTGCAATATTAGGTCATCTTTTTCCTCTCCTTCTCTCCACAATCCTTCTCCATCTTTGAGTCTCAGAATCTAATTATTTTTTCTCCTGTGAGAGGCCTTTCTATGAAAGAATTTAGTATTTTGGTCTCCTGCCTTTAACCACAAAGCCTTTGATCTTTGTCTCCACAAAATTTCATCCCTTTCTAACCAGCAGTGTAGTTCATCTCTAGCTTGTTATTGTTCTTCCTTGCTCTGGATTGTTAGGTCCCTATTCTGGATTTTTTGAAGCCCAGCTCTTGCTTGTGATATCTTGAACTGGACATTCCCAAAGTACTGCTTATTCCACTTTGTGAGATTTTCACTGTACACAGATATTTTGTTCATGATATCCCCAATACCATTTTGCCCAGTGTTATATTACCAAGACTTCTCAATGACCTTTTCACAATCTGTATTCTCGATCCACGTTGCTTTAAACTTGAAAGGTTTAAATCCCTTTCTTCTTATACTGTTGTCTTCTATCTGCATAATTATGGATATATGATAAGCATAATTGTTTGAACTCGTACATGTAATTGATCAATAGCAGTAATTTAGCATCGATAGTACATAAATTACTAGTTAAATGAATGGACCAGCACGTACTACCTCTTGGTTGCTTTGCACAGGGCTGGCTCAATAGGTTCGGGGGCCTAAGGTTAAAATTTTGGTTGAGGCTTTTTTCTAAAAGTAAAATTAAATATATTAATTTTTTTATAGAATAAATATATTAGTTTTAATATTAATTTTTATATTATATTTTTATTTAAAAATAATTCCTATCGTTTGGCAAAGTAAAATTACTGATTAAGATTTTATAACACTTTTCAACTAATAACCAAATTAATCTCTATTAGAAAACTTTCGATTTAGAGAGGATTTTATCAAATCTAGTTTTACAAGACGTGCTTTAGACTCTTAGAGCCCTTAGGAACATAATTATTCTCAACTATTATCAGATGTTCTCAACTTCTACTTTTTTTTTTCTCTCATTTCTCAAAATCTAATAAAACACATTCACTCAAATTATTTTATTACTATTTACATATATTATAATATATTCTTAGTATCCAAATGAGCTACAGAAGCACTTATAATCATTATTGTTAATAAAGTTATATAAATAACTTATACATTTGGAAAAAGTGGGCCCTTGCCTCTACAAATAAAGGATTATATAAAAAAAATTATGAATACTCGAAAATTAGACTTTATTATTTATAATTTTTACATTATATATTAAATTAATAATGATAAAAAAGAAGTCTATTCTTAGAATGAGAGTACCTAAAATAATTATTATGTGGAATACTTTTAAAATTAATAATGACATAATATTTATTTGATACTTTAAATATTTTCATTGAGTTAATTATTTTTTTTAATTAGATATTTTTTCTATTTAAATAATTCTACTTAATTTATTTTCGGGAGAGCTTCTTCCACCAGGGGCTTCGGCAATTAGGCAATTGCCTAATTTGCGAAGAGCCGGCCCTGGCTTTGCATGTGGGGGCATAAAGAGCTCAATCACACATGGCATGAGAACCAGCAGGGTAGGAGCTGTGATCCAATGACTGAAACTGAAAGCCTGAAAGCTCTTTCACACGTGCTTTCAACAGGAGAGCGTCGGTCAAATTCGCAATCTACACTAGGTTCTAACAACACGTCCGTGCATGACTCGTTAATCGGAGTACGTAGAGAGTGCTTTTCGTGGGTCTAAACGAGGTAATGCTTTTCTGATTGGGTGGTGCAACTTACAAGAAATCATGATATTATAATTGCCCTTTTAAAGCTTAACTGCTACCTGTTTTTAACTTCTTCTCTACTTTTTCACAAGAAAAGGGAAAAAAATAAAATAAAAGTAAAATAAATAAAGAAATTAAAGGAAAAAGGCAAAGTGAAAGATTATGAAACCAAGTAGATTTGATCTTTGCCTAAAAAAAAAAAAAAAAAAAGTAGATTTGATCTTTGCATTGGAAAAAAAATACGAACAAAGCTCGAGGTTGGCTAGGAACCAAAAACTAAAAATCAATAATAAAGAGATTGAAAGCTTTTTTGTTGCTCTTTTGATCTTTTGCATGGGAGAATCTTCTACCTAACTTTTTGTCTACCAGACTATCTTTAAAATAGTATTATATATATTTACAGTTTTATTAATAAAATTTATTTTATTAATTTTATTATAAAATCTAAATTTAAGATATTTTTAATTTTTAATATATTAATAATTGATTCTTGTAAAAATAAATTTTTTATAAATAAATTTTAAATACTTTTAACATTTTTCCTATCCTTATAATCTCTTTTACGAACGTTTGAAGAAGGAATTGACCCCTAAGCCAAATAATCATGAACAGTGAAGCGTCGAAGCCGATTAAGATTTTCCTTGATTGTTGTGCAAAAACAAAAGGTACCTTCGACAAGACATGCTGAACCGTCAAATTGATTGGCCGAGATGTTTAAAGCGAGAAAGAGAAACCAAACGATCAGAAAACCTGTAATTAGTTGCTTGACAGCGTGATAAAGACCTGTAGTACCACTTCATCGCATCGTATATGTAATTGGCGAGTTAAGTTGTACAGTGGCAAAATGTCATTTCGAAGCATTATCACCATATCTGTATATCTGATTTTTTTTTTTTCTCGGCATCTGTATATCTGATTTGATTATAGAGATAATATAAAATGAGAAATCTGATAATAATAATAATAATAATAATAATAATAATAATAATAATAATAATATATACAATTATAAAATATATAAATATTGTACAATCGTTTTGAAAAAGAGTGAGATTTATTATTAAAAAATTAATTTATTTTTATATGGGTCCCGTATTTATTTATTTTTTTCAAAACGATTGCACGACACTTATACACTTACGACTGCAAGTATCATTTCTCATAATAATAATAATAATAATAAATGATTTATAAATAACAATAAAATATTTTGAATAAAAATGTTTTATAAAATTTTTAAAAAATAAAGAAAAAAAATTAAATAAAAATTTATAAAGTTAAAATAGAGTAAAAATATTATTTTTATTTTGAAATTTAAAAAGTTAAATTATTTTTTATGTTTTGTTTAGAGATTTAGAAAAATTGTATGATTAGGTAATGATTACTTGAAAAAGTTTAAAATTTTAAATTAAAAAATATTTTTTTAAATGATGTTTGAATATTAGATTTATAAAAACAAATTAGGTCTTAGAGTTGATTTGGATTCATAATGTGATAAGATGATTTTAAATAAAAAAAGAAAGTTAAAAAAATATTGTTAAAATATTATTTTTTAATATTATTATTATTTTAAAATTTAAAAAAATTGAATTGAGATTTGAAAAAATTGAATATTTTATTATATTTTATAAAAATTTAAAAAAATTATAATGATGAGATGAGATGAGATGAAACATTTTTTGAATCAGAAGACATGGCCTTAAACTTTTGAAGTACTCATGATCATATAACTTTCTAAAAACATTATCACAGAAGCGCAAGGATTTTTTTCTTTTTCTTTTTTGCGCAAAATATTTTCTTTACGAGGCAGGCCACCAACTTGTTCCTCAACGAGTATCGATGGACCTCATTATCCAACGACGGAATTACTACTATGAACACAAATGCCTACAATATTCTTAATCACAATTTGATGACCAGATCGGATTGCGATTGGCCAGACTAGATCAGGTGATGTATCATCCTCGAAAAGATTTTCTGTCCAGGCGCAAGGATGGCCAACGGATCAAAAATCGCCTTCCTTTCTACGAATCTTGTCCATTGGTTCCCAAAATGTCCCTTCCATTCCTCCTGAGATTTATAGTGAGGAAGGTACAGTTTGAAATCAAAGCCTTTGTTAATGCAACACTGAATAATCTCGTGGTTCTGCGCTACCAGTTTTTCAGCTAAAGGCCCCTTTGGGTACGGGGGACTGAAACGTAGCAATGCAATTATGTAGAAGATCTCGTCCTTCGGCAACACAACAGAAGTCCGAGTATCCCACCTGATGTACATACGATATAAACATAAATAATATACATTCTGTTAGGAACAAGCAAATTTGTATAATTATAAATTGTCGATTTTTTAAAAATAAATTAATAAACTGACATGATTTTATATGATATATTATATCAAGACATGACAATTTATGAATTTATTTTTATAAGATGTTTTTATAACTAAAAAAAATTATTAATTATAAATGGCAAATAGCTAATCGCTTTATCAGTTTGTGGCATAAATTTAAAGTTTACGCTTTATCAGTAACAATTAACCAAACATATAAATAAATAATGAAATGTAAGCATTTTTGGAGTTACTTGAAAGACACCATCATGGATGTTCCAATATACGGGCAATTTCGTCCACAAGAAAATCATTGCTGGAGCCCAGCCAAATTATGGTGTCATTATAAAACAGTGGGCCAATTATAAATTTCTGTCATTTCTCGAATGGCAACACTGCCGTGAAAGTAACATAATTTATTCCTTTCTACCCCAAAATAACTTCTATTAAAGCGACCAAAAACGCCCCACTGTCCCGCACTAATTACATCCTACAAAGAGCTTCATGAACACATACTAAGGTCATATATATTTAAAGTGATTTTAAATGATTTATAAATAATAGTAAAAAAATAATAAATAATTTATAAATAATAATAAAATAATAAGAGACTACCTCTTACCAAACACAACCGAAGAAACTTGAATTTACCAAACTACCACCAAGTGGATTGATATTTGAGGCAGCCTCTCCTATCCACGCCCGACTCATTACCTTAACTAGAAATATGGCAAAGGCAAACAATTTCTAGTAAAATACTCTACCGTGGGTCCCAACGCATCTTTGTCCCACAAGTAGTCTTTCCTACGTTTTCTTATAGGCAACACCAAACACCCACCAGCACCTGACTGGATTGCATTAATTTGTTTTACGGTAGGAGGCACTGTAACAAAGAGGCATTTAGTAGCGTTGTTTTGGGTAATGAAATCCTCTTCTTCGGGGACCCACTTGGGTGACCTTAGTAGTAGAAAATATTTGACCTACCTCCAAAATCTTAACCACCCTAAGTAAGTTAGCAAGCGTATCGGATTTGATAGGGCCAGATGACTCAAAACCGGCGCGAAAACTTATGGTGGGTCCGTACGTAGAGCCTCGTCACTGAAGATCGAGCGAGCTATTTACGTCCAGCTCAGACGAAAGCAGCCCTTATTCAAGCAAATTCAATTATCCTAGTTTAAGCCATATTTATCATGCCACAAATGATAGTTGAAATTACGAGAATAAAAATATAAAATAAAAAATCTAAATAAAAAAATTAATTTTTTAATAAAAATTTAATTTTTTTAAATAATTATATAATATTTACATATTCTATAATTATATCTGACATTTCCTTTTTATTCCTGTTATATAATACTAATTGGTGAGCCCACAAAAACATAAAGCCTGTGGATGTAGCACTTACATGCTTCGCACAAGAGGGTAGATCAACATGGGCCCACCAATTCCTGCCTTAAGGATATTCTTGAACACGTGGCGATCAAAATCAGCAATGTCTGACTGTGATACGAATAGGTTCAACCAAGGGTGAGGCGCGTCCCAGATACCGTTCGCCTTGGCATGTTCCTCGGCACGCTTCACACGTAATAGAAACTCCATGTACCTCAAGTCTACCTCAAACTTTAAATGCGCAAGGAATCCTAAGCGTCCAAGCAATCTATTCACAACCTACAAAACGACAAGGAAGTATCGCATAAACAGGGTTAGTCATTGATAATCTCATGAACTTAAACCAAGGGACATAAACGTTCATGGTTTACAGGTTCCAGAAAATGATGGCTTTTTGGCCATTTGTGGAACTGTGGGGACCATAACGTCAGCAAAATCTCAATGATCAGCGCAACAACATCAACTGACGCGTCATTACCATTTTAACCCGGACTCTATCTGTATATCACGAAAGTGACAAATCTGAGTCCTGACAGGGAATTTGGAACCTTTCTGGCTCATGCAAACTCATACTGAGACTGCTCGATAATTCATTACCATTATATATATATATATATAATAAATTGAATTCTTTACAAAAGTTCTATAGTCACTTTTATTAATTCTTTATATATTATATTAATGTGATTGAATGATTTTTTTTAATATAAAATAATTATTTTAATCAATCAAATCAATATAGTGTACAATAAATATGCAATAATAACGGTAGGTAACCTAAATCACAAAGAAAACAATATAATGGCACTCTCGTAATTGAGAGGTGAATCCATGGGCTTTTTATGGTGTAATGCGCCATAAAATCAAATGGAGGATGCATTATATATCGTATGGTCCGTTTCAATCAGAAGTCAGTCATGATAAAATGGTAAAGGACGAAAACGATCAAAATAAAATGGCAAAAGTAAAATGCTTTTTTTTATCTTTTTTCTTTTTTTCCTAGCAAAAATGAGATGCATGTAATGTAATACTTGGATCATGGCTGTAGACGAGAATCGGACGTCCTACGTTGCCTGGCGTCCTACACGTGTTAGGGATTCCTGAAGTGTTTTTGACTTTTTTTCACCGTCCGGCGGGACAGTTTTGGCATGGAACCCACGTCCTACTTAGCAACCACCTAGGTCAAAACTCAGTTGCCAACTACTTACGGGCTTACGAGTTACGACCTCATTTGTACTGTTACTTGAGGACGCGCCCAGCTTGTGTCCCCCCAAGCCATATGTAAACTTAAAAAGGATTTCTGATCTACAAAGTACAAACAACAACTCTGAAAGAAAAACGTCATCTTAAGGAGTCCTCAAATCGTGACCGCTAAAGAAACGGTGCATTTTTTTAAAGATGGTCCACGTTGCAGGAGATAAGAGAGAGAGAGAAGGTTCGTAAGTTCGTTACCCTATCAACGGTCGAGGGGTGGTCATTGTTTCTGTAGTGAAAAGCTACTTCAAGACAGTAGAGGACGGAGCCGGCTGTCTGAGGAATACGAGTCGGATCGAATGCCTGGTCCGGGTCCAACGGCACCGAGGGCCAGCCATTAATCGGATCGTCACTGTTCACGAACACGAAGCCCTCCACGTAATCAAAGGAGTCGCCCTCTCTCCGAGTCACCAGAAACTCGGCGTCCCGAGTGAAATCCTCAAACTCGGTATACACCACCCTTATCCATCTCACCTAATCACAATAAACAACCACAATTACGTTCCGTAAACGTGCCTTTCATGCTTTAATCTCACAAAGATTTCTTGTAAGCAAACCGACAAGTGGGAGATGTCGAATTCGAAAGATTTCATTATATATTTTCTTTTTTATTTAAACTCCTAACTTGCAAAATCGTAAAATACCCACCATGTCCGGTGCTGGCTGTAGCAAGACCCTAGCTCTGGTGATGATACCGAACTGACCAAGACCACCGAGAGCCCCAAAGAAAAGCTGGGAGTTTTCCGTCTCCGAGCAAACAAAAATATCGCCTTTGCCCGTTACGACCTCCAATTCTGCAACGTTGGAAGTTTGCGGACCGTAACGGAAGGCCTGGCCACTGACGCCGGCGTTGGATAACGTCCCGCCCACCGTTAAACCCAGGTAATCAGTCCACGACCTGGGAGCTAGCCCGAACCCCAAGACGCACCGTTTCAGGACATCTTCCCATAATGCCCCTCCCGAGACATCAGCGAAGACCGTGCCGTTCTTCCTCACCACTTGGAAATGGTCCTCCATAGAGCGCATGTCCATGACGAGTCCACGATCCGCCATCGCCTGGCCGCTGATGGAATGGCCGTTGCCCCGCGCAGCCACCGTCAGACTCGATGACCGCGCCGCCGCTTTAACCACCCTAGCCACGTCATCGGCTCCAGAAGGTCTAACTAAGGCCAATGGTTTGGAGGAATACAAGCCACCAAAATCCTTACCGGCTAATCCGGTTGCCAGGCAATCGATAGTGCCCTGGAGGTCCAGCGCGTTAAACAGGCTCGAACAGTCGTCGTCGTCGTCTTGCCTCGACTCGACGTCGTTCCCGTGTACGAAACGCTCCAGGTAGGCAATCATATTCGCCGGCGAACTGAGAACTTGTTGTTTTGCTGGTCAATTATGCCGGTAAACGGTAATGTTTCTTTTGGCCCTGTGAAAGTCGACTTTTAGAACTCTCTTTCTCTCGGTTCCGCTTCAGAGTTTTGGAATTAAATAGCGGCTGATCGATTTAGATTTTTAATAAATTAAAAAAGAAAATATGATTAGTAGCAGCGGAAAATTATAATTGTGACGTCAGCTTAGCCCTCGATATTCTGTTGACGTTGTAATCCTATCGACATCTTGTGTCTGCCACTTCCAAGTATATAAATAAAAACAGAATAACGTTAGATATAAGTCTTAAATAGATAAATTTTTATATAAATTTTTTGTAAAATAATATGTCCCACTAATAAGAAATAGTTCTTTTTACACTTTTAAAGATGAAGTTTACTTTTTTACAAGAACTTGTATGAAATTTATCTATTTAAAATTTGTACAAATCATTTCTCATAAAAATATATGATTTTTTTTTTCTAGAAATGTTATCGTAAATGCACCCTATTTATTTATTTATGAAACTATGAGATTTCCATAGATGAAATTCTCTATAACAGAGACATTATATAGTGAGGAGAATCCTCAATATCTATAAGATCAGAGAGTCCTAAGGCATTCTTGCCTAATGTGTGTGCAATTGCATTTGCTTCTCTTGGAATGTGTTTGATGGAATTAGGTCTGGATAGAAAAACCGTAGACCTGCCCCGCCCAAATGAACCGAACCGACCCGTCCGATAAATGCGAGTATTTTCGGGTCGAACCTGTAAAACACCGGTTTCAACCCACCTAAAATCACACAAATCACACCCTAGCTCTCTCATTACCTTTGTCGACTCTTCCCAATCCAATCCACCCTCTTCACCTCTCGCTTTCTCTCATTTTTCTCAACTTTTCTCTGTTTAAGGACTGAGGCCGCCGAGGATGCTCCGTTCGACGAGTTCATTGCCGATGAGATTGAGGCCGCCAACATCCTGCTCCATCTCCCTTAACTATTCTTTGAGTCTGAGAGTTGCTGCAGATTTCCTTCATGGGGTGCCATAAGAAAGATATCTTTGGGTCTCCAATTTATCTGACAGTGCAGGCAACTGCATGAGCCCAACACGTGAGTTGCTCTTCATGGCCAAATTGTCGTTGAATGAAGGCAGTATGTTTGGATGTTGATCTTCGAACATTGGATATCGACATGTTTCCTCAAACATCCAGGACTCGGAAACCTCCTTCAAATCAAAACCCAAATCAAGCTCTCCTAAAGTCTTTCTCCTTTGATTCTTGCTGCTCTTCCACCTTCTCCTTGTCCTCCTTCTCTCTTGCTTCTCTATAGGCCTCTTGGACTCCAGAAACTCCATTTCAACTTGCTCGACGATCTTGGGTTTGACAATTTCAATAGCAAACTCACTACATTTGGGGCACATGAATGTGATCACCGAAGTCTCAACACTCAATAATATTTTGGAAGGAGATTCTTGATTTTTGCTTCAGATCGGTCTGATGTAATTTTATTTTCCTTTTTTTTTAAAGAAAAAATAACAACGGGTTGACCCGATATCGGGTCAGGTCAGACTGAGATGTATCCATATTCACGCGGGTCGGGTCGGCCCCATATATTAAATAGTTTGGTCGGGTTGCAGCCCTAGATGGAACTGCGTTCAAAACATTGAAGATTGGTCTTTATATTTGTTATCAGCATCCCAACATAACTCAAATCTTCCATACATCCATTAATAGCTTGCACAACTTTCTTTGAATCTTCCTCCAAAATAACTTTCCTCAGTCCCAAGTCAATACCAAAGCTAGTTGCTTGAAGAGCAGCATAGGTCTCTGCTAGTGAAGGATCAGGTAGTAAAGCTCGTCTCTTCCTCATTGTTGCCAAAATATTGCCTTCACTATCACGAGCCACTATGCCAATTCCTATCTTAAAATTAACCCTATCAACTGCTGCATCTCAGTTAATTTTAACATAATCATTTGGGGGATGTACCCAACCTGCATTCCTAACAATGAAGCTTGAAAGCTAACTGGTTTCCACTTCCTGAGATACTCTAAATTCTTGCAAAAACTTATAAGCTTGTTTAACTAAAAGATTAGGATGAGTGAAGGTGTTTCTGAAAATAAGATCATTCCTTCTCCACCAAAGCTTCCATAATACTACTGACAGTTCCTCCATTTCCTCTTTGTTTAGCTTCATAAACATGATATTTAGAAGATCTTGAAAGCTGTTGAAAGAGCTAATGCTTTTTTGGATTTCCATATAGCATTGTCCCCAGACATCTCTTGCTGATATGCAATCCCATAAGACATGTTCAATAGATTCTGGTTCCTGCAAACATAAGGATAAAGAGGGTCTACCAAAATTTTCTTTTTACATAAGTTGAGTCTGGTACGTAATATGTTAAGAAAAGCTCTCCACATAAAGGTTTTTGTTGTTGGAGGAATTGACAATTTCCAAAATTTGGTCCATCCTTTTGCCTTTTTTTTTACTTGTGAGGTTTGGCCTTCTAATCTGCTTTGTATTTCACCTTGCAGATGATATGCACTTTTTACTTTGAATTTTTCATTTGTTGTACATCTCCACATTAATACATCTGGCTTGTGTGATTGATGGGTGCTGATGAGGTTTGCTTCTTCTTTGGTAAAAATGTGATTGACTAAATTGAGCTTCCAGTCCATAGTGTTTGAGTTGATTTACTCCTCAACCTTAGCTTTTGCATCCAGAAATTTTATTGGAATTTGTACAGTGAAAGTAGTTGGTCGAGGCAGCCATTTGTCAGACCAGATACTGATTGTTTTGTCCTTTCCAACCCTCCAAATTGTCCCTTCTTTAAGCAAAGGCCTAGCTGAAATCAGGCTTCTCCATACAAAAGATGGACAACTACCCATATTAGTTTGGAAAAAATCATTTCTTGGAAAATATTTCATCTTGAGAACCTGATGCACAAGTGAGGTTGGGGATTGGAGAATTCTCCAACCTTGCTTTGCTATGACTTCAATGAATATTATTTTCTTAATAAATTTAGCAATATCGATTTTTTTATTAGAAAATATGGGAAAAAGGGCACAAGTTAAATATGGCCAAAGGATGTTTTTTAAAGAATTTCTTTTTATAAACAAAAAGGATATTTATAGTCATAAAGTGCAAACGCCGCGCACTCATTTAAAAAAAAAAGAGTAAATATGAAACTTATATGAAAAATTAATTTTTTTAATAGTAGATTCCATTCTTTTAAAAAAGAAGGCGCAACACTTGCAAAACCTATGAGTCTATCTAGCATTACCTTTTTCTTAAAAAAAACAAAAGTATACAAAGTATAATAGCTATTGGGTACTTTTTTTTTTTTTTTTGTGAAAGGAAATACCTTTATGCCATTCCATTATAAAATTGATGAGATACAAAAATGAGCTTCCTCCATAGTTACAATTAAATCATAAATGGTAAAAGCAACTTTTGCAAGTAAGTGGGCTATAAAATTTTCATTTCTCCTAACATGAGAAACTTCTCACTTTGCAAAATGCTTAAGACATGACCTTGCTTCACTCATAAACATGCTTGAACTGCTCCAAGCTTCTTTATCTTCTAATAATGCCTTTGTGACTTGCAATGAGTCCCCCTCAATAACAATATGTTGCAGTCCAAGATCCAATCCTAGTTTAACAGCCTGTAAAGCTCCATATGACTCAACTAATACGGGGTCAGGAAAAAATTGTTTCCTCTGCCTCATAGTGGCAATGATTTGGCCAGTTCAATCCCTAATAGCCACTCCAATGCCAATCAATCCATTAGCCTTATCCACTGCACAATCCCAACTCATCTCAAACCATTTCGATGGAGGAGCCTGCCAAACAGCAGCTAAGGAGCAGACCTAGGTGTCTCTGCTGTTGTGATCAGTATCCTGACTCACTAAAAAATGAGCAGCACAAAGGCTATCCCAAGTGCAGGAGGATGTCGCGTAATAATTAAGAATAAATTTCTAGATCGTCTTATCAGGAAAAGTTACTTAAAATCAAACTCGTTTAAAATGGTGAAAATATTCACAAAGAGAAGATAAAAATAATGGTATGTGCAATGAATGAAAGAATGCAACAAGAAAGAAAAGGCACTAGTTATGGACTAGATCATATTTTTAGATTTTTGAGTGTCAAAATGAAATGTAAAAAACTAACAAATTGAAATTAACAATAAAAACAATCAACTAAACTAAACAATCTTAATTAATCTGAAAATTAAAAAATAAAACAGAAATTATTTAAGTCTCAGTTAAGGTTTAATAAATCTAATATGCAATGGAACTAAGATATTAATAAAACTAATCTAAGAATTAAACTAGATTAGAAAGTAATTGACAAAATACGAATTGAGAATTGAAAACCCCCAAAATCAATATTTTAGAGTTCATCCTTGTATTCAAATCACAAATTTTCAAAATCAATCCATGGCAATTGTAATCACTGTTAAATGAAAGCTTAAAGAAGCGATAAAAATAAATAACACGAAGTAAATAAACAAAAAATAAAATGCCCAAAAGTCTAAGCCAAATATCTCAAAAATATATCACAAACTTTAAACTAAAATTAAATAAATAGTAAAGAGTGAAAAGAACAAGCCAAATGAATGGAGATGGAGATGGGAAGCAGTGGAAGAGACTACTGGAGTGGCAATCGGACCTTGGAAGAGTTCTTCAAATGTGCAACATTGCTCTACAAAAAGTTCTCAATTTCGTGCTAATGATATACTTAAATAGGATAGAAAAGAAACGCTAATGTCTTTATATTCTCGTATACAAAATCGCTTAAATTTTATGATTCAACTTGGCAGCCATGTACGTGTTTCAAAAGTTTGAATTTATAAATCTCTATTAGAGACAACTTTGTATCCCTTTAAGATAGTTTTCCAACGCATCAAGAATAGTATCAATCCGATATTTGAGTGAAAAGTTATGATTAAAATACTAAAGTATGTATATTCTGTCTCCTAACGCATTTTGGACTCTGATTCGAATTACTCACAAACTCCATCATTATCCTTATTTGAAGAGTGTTACACTAGTTGAAAGTTCTTAGGTTATTCTAACGTCTTGCCCACTTGAAAGTCCTTTGAATTTGAAATTAGAAATAAAATAAAATAAGAATAATAGAATATCAAAAATATGTTGTGCATGTGAATGAACATTGTCCAATCAAATCACAAGTTATAAAATTAAGCATAAATCATGCTATTAACCAATTTAAATCACAACTTGGATTTATTCATCTTAACATATTTTTCATCTAAAACCAATAATAATGTAATGAAATAAATAAAATATGCAATAATTCAGCTCAATCACACCCCCCAACTAGCGTTCTGCTAATCTTTGAGCAAAATACTGAAAATTAATTGAAATAAATATTGCATAAAGATCAAAATCTAAACAGAAACAATCAAACACAATTCTGAATTCTTACAAAAGTGACACATTACTACTCAACCCCTAGAGGATATATCTACTAAGACTATCTCAACAATCTTTCACATAGAATTGAGGCAACTGTATCAGAACTCAAATGTGTGTCTGGAGCTAAACTGGTTGTGTGTTCCTCATTACTAGCCATGGTTTGTCATAGGATTTTTCAACCTTAAAATTAATCATTGCTGATTCTAATTACCTCAAAGCCCAAGGGACTAGCAGTTTTCATGACAGCTCTGTTTTTAAAGGTTGAACACTCAACCCCCAAAGTCTTGGGTAACTGTTTCTAACCCTTTACTTAGGAAAGCTCACTAAGTCACCTTTATTCTTTTTTTTTTCTAATATTTTCAAATCTCTTTTTTTTCTTTTCATTTTCTTCTTCTTCTTCTCTCTCTCTGTTTTTTTTTTTTTTGAAACATGGTTCGGTAGTCCCGCAATTTACTTCTCCTGTGTTAAATCATTGAACAGGTAATAAGGAACACTACAAGTGTAGGCATGTGCAAAATGTCCTTCCAAATTTGCCATTCATTCTACAAAAATCTTATCAAGTCTCATCTCAATAAGTATAGCATCCCGGTGTTTCAAGCTACACATCAACAAAATATGATGTATAAAAAATCATGTTCTACGCTTAAGCTTGAAAATAAATCTTCACAAAATGATTCCGCTCAACTACTCCACCAAAATGCTCAGATTTTACAAAATACCAAAAATGGAGTGTGTGTCAATCATATATGTATCAATGCACATCATATTAATTTTTTTTTTCTTGAAAATCTATGCACACAAGCTACCCCCAACTAGTGAGAGACATGGTCCTCAATGAATAGAACGAAAAAAAACAAAGTGCACAGAAATAAGCAAGCAAAACAAAAAAAATCAACATGAAAAATAAAATCAAAGCAAAATAACAAATAATAATAATAAAAAAAATACAAGTAAAGAAAACTGTAAAAGGGGAAAAGATCAAAACACTTCTATGGAATCTTGCACAAGCAAGATCTCTTCGTGTGGATCAAAGACCTTCAGAAACGGCTTTAGACGTTGTCCATTGACAGTGAAGCTATTGTCATTCTTTGGATTGACAATGTCTACCGTCCCGTGAGGATAAACCTTTTTTACAATGTACGGCTCACTCCATCGGGATTTCAATTTACTAGGAAAAATATGCAAGCTAGAGTTGTAAAGAAGAACTTCCTGGCCAAGTGTGAAATGCTTTGGATGAATTTTCTGGTCATGTAGAATTTTCATGCGTTCCTTCGCCAGCTGAGCATTGTCATAAGCATCCCGACGAGTTTCATCCAATTCATTGATCTGCAATTTTCTCAACTCTGAAGCTTCATCAAATGACATGTTAACATGTTTTATAGTCCAAAGAGCTCGATGCTGAATATCAACAGGTAAATGATAAACTTTACCAAAAACTAATCAATAAGGGGACATCCCTAGATTAGTTTTAAAAGTTGTCCTATAAGCCTACAAAGTATCAAGAAGCTTAACTGACCAGTCTTTCCTATTATGATTGATAGTTTTCTTTAAAATGATTTTGATCTCTTTGTTTGCCAATTCTGCTTGCCTATTTGTTTGAGGGTAATGAGGGGTAGAAACTCAGTGTGTGATACCATATTTCTTCATGAGTGTAGAAAATGGTTTGTTGCAAAAATGAGAACCCCCATCACTAATGATAACTTTGGGCATGCCAAAACGAGTAAACAAAGATTGCAAAAATAACACGATGGTCATTTGTTTTGCAAGCGACGACCTCCACCCATTTTGAAACATAATCCACAGCTAATAAAATATATGTGTTTCCAAAGGAAACTGGAAAAGGTCCCATGAAGTCTATTCCCTAACAATAAAAAATTTCTAAGGTAAGAATAGGGGAAAGGGGCATCATTTCTCTTTTGCTAATGGATCCCAATTTTGGACAAGGCTCACAAACCTTACAAAACTTATAAGCATTTTTAAACATGGAAGGCTAGTAAAAGCTGCTTTGCAAAATTTTAGCGATTGTTTTCTTTTCTGAAAAATGACCACCACATGCACCCATATGACAAAATCTCAACACAGAAAAAAAACTCATCATCAGGAATGCATCTACGAATCAATTGGTCTAAACAATATTTGAAAAGGTATGGATCATCAAAGTAAAAGTGTCATACCTCATAGAGAAATCGACGCTTATCTTGGGTGGACCATTCAGTCACCAGATAGTTGACTATGTCAGCATACCAGGGAGCTCTATCAATCACAAACAACTGCTCATCCGGGAAACTATCATCAAGAGGAAGACTGACATTTGAAGAGGAGGATGATGGCAATCTAGAGAGGTGGTCAACTACCACATTTTCGACTCCTTTCTTGTCCTTAATGTTAATGTTGAACTCTTGAAGTAGTAAAATCCAGCGAATCAAGCGTGGTTTTGCATCTTTCTTAGCCAACAAATACTTAAGAGCAGAGTAGTTAGTGAAAATAGTAACAGGAGAACCAAGAATGTAAGTCCGAAATTTATCAAGTGCAAAAACCACTACAAGCAATTCTTTTTCAGTAGTGGTATACTTTTTTTGGGCATCATTCAAGGTTCTACTGACATAATAAATCACAAAAGGTCTATTATCCGCACGCTGCCCCAAAACAGCTCCTAAGGCATAATCACTTGCATCAGTCATGATTTCAAATGAAAGGTCTCACTGCAGGGGTTGCATAATAGGGGCAGTGGTAAGCGATTTTTTAAGGGTATCAAAAGCTTTTTAGCACTCATCAGTCCAAACAAATTCAATATCATTTTGTAAAAGAGTGCACAAAGGTTTTGCAATAGAACTGAACCCTTGAATAAACCACCTATAAAAGCCAGCATGACCAAGAAAAGAACGAATATCCTTAATCGTCCTAGGGATATGAAGTTTAGATATTAATTTAATTTTTGCCTTGTCGACCTTTATACCTTTAGAAGAAACAAATGTCCCAAGACAATGCCCTGAGTAACCATAAATTGACATTTCTCCCAATTAAGTAAAAGATTTTTTTCCTCACATCTCTAGAGAATACGTGCCAAATTATGCAAACAACTATCAAAAGATTTTCCAAAAATAGAGAAGTCATCCATGAATATTTCACAAATATCATCAATCATGTCAGAAAAAATACTCATCATGCATCTCTGAAAATTAGCTGGAGCATTACACAAACCAAAAGGCATTCTGGTAAAAGCAAAGGTGCCAAAAGGACAGGTGAAAGTGATTTTTTCCTGATCCTCAAGTGCTACAGCAATTTGATAATAACTAGAGTATCCATCCAATAAACAATAAAATGCATTATCAGCCACTCTTTCTAAAATTTGATCCAAGAATGGTAAAGAAAAATGATCATTCCTATTGGCTGAATTAAGTTTTCTATAATCAATGCACATTCTCCAACCAGTAACCATTCTAGTTGTAATTAACTCATTTTTATCATTTTTTATAACAGTTAAACCATATTGTTTTGGTACCACTTGAGTTGGACTTACCCACTTACTGTCTGAGATTGGGTAAATGATACCCACTGCGAACAGTTTAAGCACTTCCACTTTGACAACTTCCTTCATGGTAGGATTGAGCCTACGTTGAGCATCATGAACCGGTCTAGCATCATCTTCAAGATGGATTCTGCGAGTACAAACAACAGCATCAATACCTTTGATGTCAGCTATTGTCCAACCAATTACGCCTCATTAAGACTTCAATCAACTGGGTTTCATTCTTCTGATTTAATTTTGAGGAAATCACCACAGGAAAAGTGCATTCTTTAGGACCAAGAAACACATACTTTAAATCTTGAGGAAGTGGTTACAGTTCCAACTGGGGAACTTCTTCCTTTGAAGATTTAAGTATGTCTGGTGGTGGTAGAGTTTCAAACTGGGGTTTTCATCTTGCGCTTGCAAATTGTACTTCAAGTGGCAAAGAAGAATTTGCAAAACAGTCTAAAAATTCAAAGACATTTTCATCAACATGGTCAATTTTTTCATCAAATAAAAATTCATGTGACTGAAAAATGGAATCATTATCAGAGAAATGAAAAGTTGAGCAAATAAATTATGTTGGTGTCAAACTCTCCACAACATTCAAATCACTTGTGTCATCAAAATGTGTTGGCATCTTGCAAGCATTGAAAACGTTCAACTCAAGTGCCATGTTCCCAAAAGTAAGCTTCAGAACTCCACTTCTGCAATTAATCAAAGCATTTGACGTAGCAAGAAATGGTCTTCCAAGAATGATAGGAGCTCGGTAAATAGTGGACGCTGGCTGCTACATATCAAGAACTACAAAATCCACTGGGTAGTAAAATTTGTCCACCTGGACCAGCACATCCTCAACAATACCCTTCAACTCCTTAACTGATTTGTCAGCCAACTGTAACATGATGGACGTCTTTTTCAGCTCACCCAATCCCAGCTGCTCATACACTGAGAATGGTAGCATCTTCACACTACTCCCTAAATCAAGTAAAGCTCTACCAATGCGTGACTCACCGATGATAATGGAAATGCTGGGAGAGCCGGGATCTCTGAACTTCTGAGGAGTCTCGCTCAATATCAATGCACTGACTTGCTCCGTTAGGAAAGCTTTCTTCTTTACATTCAGCTTCCTCTTCACTGCGCACAAGTCCTTCAAAAATTTTGCATATGAAGGCACTTGTTGTATGACATCCAAGAGTGGAATATTAATCTTTACTTGCTTGAAAATCTCCTGAATCTCAGTGTGGCATTTGTTCTTTTGGACAGATGCCAATCTCTGAGGATAGGAAACCACAGGTTGGTACCCCCTACTAGTTTCAACATCTGCACTCACAGGCTTCTTCAGCTCTGGTCTCACTACCTCTGGTTCTTTTTCAGCTTCATCAGTCTCTGTTGCATCTTTAGGTGTAGGAGCAACTACCTGTGTGTCCATAGTCATCTCTGGTTGGGGAACTTCTTTTCCACTTCTCAAAGTAAGAACATCCTTCACTGTCTCAAAAACCTCCCCTGAGACATTATGCACTTGTTTTTATTGTTGCCGGTATACTTGAGGATTAATCTGAGGCTGTGTTGGGAATTTCCGTTTCTCTCGAGTGTTCAATGTCGTGCTCATCTTATTGATGGTGCCCCGTAAGTCATTTATGGCCTGAGTGTTTTTATTGTTTGTGATGACCTAAATCTGCATGAATTGCTGAAGTGTATTGGCCATCTGTGCCATACTGTCATCTAGAGAACTTCTTCCCGATGATTGAGACTGAGAACTTTGTGCAGTTACATGAGGCTGAAATCCTGGAGGTGCTACAAAATGATAGTTCTGAGAACTTTGATATGGCTGATACTGGTGTTGAGGGGCAGCCTGATGAAAAGGCTGCTGAGAAGGTGGCGGAGACCGATCAGGCTTATCATTCCTGCATGAGAAATTTGGGTGATTCCTCCAGCCTGGATTATATGTATTGGAGAAAGGCTGATTTTGTGCTCTATTAACCCAGTTTACTAATTGCATTTGCTCAGAGTCACTCTGCTGAAATACTGGCATGACTAGGCAATCTTGAGTCTTGTGGTTTGAATCTGTACATAAAGAACATACCTCTACTGTTTTCACAGCCTTCACCTTTTCCATCTCCATAACCTCCAGTCTTCTAGTTAATGCAGCTATTCGGGCTTGAACGTTAGTGTCCTCCTTAAGCTCATATCTGCCCCCACCAGCAATAGCTCTCAGTGGCTGTGCTGTCAATGAAACTCGATTAGTCTGAGTGTTCCATTGTTGTACACTCTCAGCAAGATAGTAAAAAAATGGCAATGCTTCATTAGGTTCCTTACTAAAGAATTCTCCATTACACATAGTCTAAACAAACTACTTGCATTGTGGAGTGTGGCCAGTGTAAAAATAATTCACCAACCTCCAGGATTCAAAACCGTGATGTGGACAGATGTTCACCAAAGCCTTAAACCTTTCCCAGCTGACCTGGAAAGTCTCGTCAGATTTTTGATTGAATTGACTGATCTGCTCTTGTAAATACTGAGTTCTCTGAAAAGAATTTTTTTTTTGTAAGAACTCACGCTACATATCAGACCAACTAGAGATAGAATTAGGCCTCAAAAAATTAAACCAAATCTTCGCTTTATCCTTTAAAGAGAAAGGAAATAAACGAAGTCTAATAAATTCATCAGTAGTGGCTCTATTGATAAAAGTAGTGCAAGCCAATTCAAAATCTATCAAGTGCTGATAAGAACTTTCATAATCCATATCGTGGAACTGAGGTATCACTAACATCATGCCATGCTTAATAGAAAAATTAGATGCATCATCAAGTAAAATAATGCATGATGGTGTAGTGGTGCAAGTGGGCTGCAAATAATCCCTAAGAGTGCGTGGTGTAGGTGTAGCATGGTTTGTTCAATTTCAATGTCCTCGTCTATAGAAAAAATAGAAGAGCTATCTATCTCTGGGCTGTGTATACTACTCTCAGTGCTCGATGTAACTATAACCAACCTATTTGAATTGTCCCTCATCCATAACATGAAACATCAGTCCAAATAGAATAAGTAAGGTTCAAGTGACTGACCAGTAGGTGACAAGTGAAACGTGTAATCATAGATAAGATAGTGAAAGAAACATGTGAGATAAAAAAATAAAAAATAAAATAAAATAAAAAATAACGAGTCTAAATTTACATCAAGCAACTATTCTCCAGCAATGGCACCAAAAACTTACTCACTCAAAAATGAGTTGCACAAATGCTATCCCAAGTGCAGGAGGATGTCGCTTAATAATTAGGAATAAATTCCTAAATCGTCTCTTCAAGGAAAGTTACTTAAAATCAAACTCGTTTAAAATGGTGAAAATATTCACAAAGAGAAATAAAAATAATGGTATGTGCAATGAATGGAAGAATGCAACAAGAAAGAAAAAGGCACTAGTCATGGACTAGATTCATATTTTTGAATTTTTGAGTGTCAAAATGAAATGTAAAAAACTAACAAATTGAAATTAACAATAAAAAAAATCAATTAAACTAAACAATCTTAATTAATATAAAAATTAAACAATAAAACATAAATTATTTAAGTCTCAATTAAAGTTTAATTAATCTAATATGCAATGGAACTAAGAGATTAATAAAACTAATCTAAGAATTAAACTAGATTAGAAACAAATTGACAAAAGACGAATTGAAAATTGAAAAGCCCCAAAATCAAGATTCTAGAGTTCATCTTTGTATTCAAATCACAAATTCTCAAAATCAATCCATAGCAATTGTAATCACTGTTAAATAAAAGCTTAAAGAAGCGATAAAAATAAATAACACGAAGTAAATAAATAGCAAATAAAATTCCCAAAAGTCTAAGCCAAATATCTAAAAAATACATCACAAACTTTAAACTAAAATTAAATAAATAGTATAGAGTGAAAAGAGTAAGCCAGATGAATGGAGATGGGGATGTGAAGCAGTTGAAGAGGCTGCTGGAGCGGCAATTGGACCCTAGAAGAGTTCTTCAAATGTGCGGTGCTACTCTGCAAAAAGTTTCCAGTTTCGTGCTAATGATATGCTTAAATAGGGTAGGAAAGAAACCCTAATGTCTTCATATTCCCATACACAAAATCGCTTAAATTTTAGGACTCAACTTGACAGCTACGTACGTATTTCAGGAGTTTGAATTTGGGAATCTTTATTGAATCAACTTTATATCCCTTTAAGATAGCTTTCCAACGCATTAAGAATAGTATCAATTTGATATTTGAGCGGAAAGTTATGATTAAAATACTAAAATGTGTCCATTTTATCTCGTAACGCATTTTGGACTCTGATCCGAATTACTTTCAAACCCCATCATTATCCTTATTTGAAGAGTCCTACACTCGTTGAAAATTCTTAAGTTGTTCCAACGTTTTACCCACTTGAAAGTCCTTTGAATTTGAAATTATAAATCAAATAATAGAAATTATAAATAAAATAAAATAAGAATAATAGAATATCAAAAATATGTTATGCATGTGAATGAACATTGTCCAATTAAATCACAAGTTATAAAATTAAGCATAAATCATGCAATTAACCAATTTAAATTATAACTCGGATTTATTCATCTTAACCATTTTTTTTTATCTAAAACCAATAATAATGTAATGAAATAAATAAAATATATTGGTTCTAAATGTATAAAATATGCAATAATTCAGCTCAATCATATCCCTCTCAAACAGCATGCCTAACAATGCTCTTGCCTCCCTCACAATGGAGTTTGGATGAGAAAACTCCTTGTTAAAAAGGAGTTCCTTCTCCACCAAAGCTTCCTTGCCACCACCACAAATTCTTGCAATTCTTCTTCACTCAGTACCATAGTTAATGAATAAAAAAATAGCAACATTGGAGAATGAGGGATAGGGCATTTCTGAGAGCATAAAAGGGTGGCTGAACACAACATTGTTTAGTTATATTTAGCTCAAAATTATCCACTACCAAAATTTGCTACTCTATTGTTACTCTCTGTGAAAACCAATTAGGTGGTCTTGGAGTATAAATGATGTGATATTCTCATTCTAAGTATAAAGTTTATTCTATTATAAAATTTATACTATTAAATTTTTATATAATTACTATTTTTAATGATATGACATAATATAATAGAATGAAAATACCATGCTTCTCTATTTAAATTAAGATTATGTAATAATTATTTTTCCATTATGTTGGTGCATTATATTGATGTGACTGGAGCTTAACAATATAGTTGAATAGCCTACGATGATGAGTTAGGCGTTGATATAGTTGTCGAATGCTCCTCTATGAAATAAATAATAAATAGAGCATTTAAAATCTAAATAAAGAGAGATACAAAAATTTATGTGGTTCAGTAGAAACCTAAGTCCATGGGCTATTTGGGGGTAAGATCCACCATGTTCAATGATTGTATAGTCTTTCATGGCCTCTCGTAGCTGTCATTACAATAGAAAAAATAAGGTTAAAGGGAGGTTGAAGAAGAAGCTTTTCTTTTAGAGAAAGAGAGAGAGAGAGCCCCACAAGTTGTAGGGTAGTAGAAAGTCTTTCCTTGTAGAATTATTAGATCTCCAAGTTTGTAGTGGTCCTCTCCTTTTATGTAGGTCCCATTCATTCTTTAGAGTGGCTAAGTCTTGCTTGCCTTACATAACTCACATTTTTTAGGGGGACACCATAGCTGGTGTTCCAAGTAAGGTGGCCAGGTTTCCAAGTTTTTCGTTTGACCGAGGTTGGTCTCCATTGTGCATTCTCTTTCTTCCATTTATTTGCCTCTGGATTGCCTTAACCTATTTTATTGGGAGCTTTGTTACTTGGAGCGAGCATTGTTGCTCAATACGATACTTTGTTGTTTGAGGCAAGCATTGACATGGTCCTTCACAACCTGGGTGTGCGTTGTTGCTCAATGCGGTCCTATGTTACTTTGGAGTGCATTGTAGCTCAATAAGTTCATTTGTTACTTGGGTGAGATTTGAACATCAACGAGTTCATTGGTTGCTCAATGCGAGGATCCTATCCTTTCTTGCTTGGTGAGCCCTTTTGTTGCTCGGCATAGTCCTTTATTGCTCGGGGTGTTCCTTCGTTGTTTGGTGTGGTCCTTTGTTGCTTGGGCAACATTGTTGTTTGGGAGAGCATTGTTGCTCAATGCAATTTGTTGTTGCTAAGGGCATTCCTTCGTTGCTCAGTGAGGTATGTTGGTGTGAGGACCACCCTATAGCATGGGAAGAGACCTCTTCCCACAAGCAATGTATTGTGGAAGATGAGGTAGCAGGTCGAGCAAAGTGCATCTATTCCAAAGGAGGCAAGCAACACTGTGTAGAAAACCTAGCTGACACATCTCAACACTAGGTGATAAAAGACTTTTTGCCTTGTGATTGGCGAGCAAGAACTATCTTAATTGTATCTTAATTGTATTCAATCAAGAACGAAGAAATGAAGAGTCTGGTAGTTCTGGAAAATGACGGTCCGCAGCAAATGGTGAGCTACTGGCAAGGGTGAGTGTGATGACCTCAGCCCCCTCTTGGGATTTGAAGGAAACTAAAGCGTCGTAACATGTAACACAAGACTATATACCCCTCATACATGATAGTTAAGATGTAATGCACCTAATGATAACTAGCAGTATGCAATATATCGTAGTGAAAAGTCAACTTAGGTCAAATAATAGGACAATTGCCATGGTACCGAAGCACATAAATCCCAAAATGTAGATTTCATAAGAGTTGTCAAAAGAGTTAATTATTCCAAAAGAGACTCTCAAAACACGGAACCAATACATCAAGTTATCAAAATAAGTCATTCCCCAAAAGAGGTCCCATAACAAAAGTCTTTTCATGAGGCCGATCCTACTTGGCCTTGTCCTAATTCAGAATCCTCCTCAGTTGCTCAAAAAGCTACAACGCCTTCGTGATGAATTGGTTGGCAAGCTCCAACCTTTCTAAAAGCGATGACTCCTGAGAGACCTTGCGTCTCTCTAAAGACTCCTTAGGCTTATGGGGAACTGGTCTCTTTGTTTTCCCATTAGTGTCCTCTTGGATTCCTGTCACAACTTCTACCATTCCGAATAAGGAATGATTGTGGAAATTACAGCAGTGAGATTTCGAGAAATCTCAGTAAGTAAACAAATAACATATAGCAGATATCGTAAGCATATGTAACCAAACTTAACAATGAATGCATGAACATGAGATTTTACTTATGCATTTGACTTTTCAAAAAGACATCGTGCACATCTTAACTTTTATAGAACATCTTTTCGTCATTTTCATACTTATTCATTAACATACTTGTGAGCTCAGTTCTTGTTCATGCATCATAGCATAATTTTGAGCTCAAGGCCTTTCTTGACTTTTAACATATAAATGGATACCTCATGACTCCCCTATGTACCGTGTGTTCCCCACTAGTTACCGCATCAACCACTGGCCACTTTGACCAAGATGATTACGTCTTACTTTTAATCTTTCATATTATGGCAGTTCACTTTTCACCTTCACCATAAGGCACCTACTAGTTTTAGGTGAAACGTCGCTCTGGTATCTTTTTTCTTTTAGGAACCATTCATGGTCCATCGATTGTACTTCGTCGACCCAGAGGTTGTTACCATTCCATTTTAGTCACTCTTGAGTGAATAGGGGAGTTCCATTTGGACATTTCTCCGTCCTAGCCTTTGGAGTCGTGACAAAACTTTGAAAAAACTTTTTTTTCTTTTCAAAAGGTTTTCACAATCCCAATGCATGTGACATGAACTATGGAAACTTAGAACTTTCATTAGACACATGCAAATGCCGAATGCTTCATCATAGCCATATGACATACAAACATGCAAATCCATGGACATTTCGCGTTACGGCTTGAAAATATTAGAACATGCGACCATGTTCTTTTATAAAAATTCTAAGGCATCGAATATCAAACAAGAAACAAACATTCAATACTTTACATATAGTGGCCGAAACATATAAACCCTAGTGCATCCAAGAATCGGTCTTAACTTACTAAAACTTCAATCACAAAAGATCATACCTCACCCATGGTCATAGCTGATATCTTTAAATTTGAAAACGTGCATTCCATCAACCTTTTATGAACTCAGATCTTCTAATGTACCAAATAAATTTTTATCAATAAACATTCATGTGGTGGCTGAAACATGCTAGTGATCATTCTTATAAAAGAAAAGTATTTTCATGGACTTAATCCCATAAGAGATTCGGTCATGTAGCAAATATTCATTTGCATGTTCAAATATTGTGCAATCTGAACCCTAAGGTTGGCTTCTCATTCCATTTTTATAACATGAACTAATTCTATAAGCCATTCTAACCATACATTGGATGGTCATGTAAAGAAGATATTATATCACATGGAAGAAAACATCAATATGACAAGCATCCACATAAAACTGAATAACTAACAAATTCACATGACATATACATAAAATATGGAAGTACAAGTTAGAAATTTACTTACAAATATCCACAATCGATATGTGAGCAAGCTGAAAATATATATAACAATCTGTAGGTTCGGTCATTCAAAACCCTAACCCATGTGAGTGAGTGTTGTGCTCTTGACATCTTTTTCCAAAAAAAAGACTCCCAATATTCAGATCTCCATTCCCTCAAGTCCGAATCTTGCATAAACTAAAACCCTATTTCAAATAAACATTAAGGCCATGCCCTCTTTCTTTGAAATATCATGCTTATGAGCTTAAAGCAAGTAGGGTTGAGTCCTCCTTCCTTTTTGAAGAAAAACCCTAATCTAGCCATGTGTACGTATGTGTAAGCTCATGCGAGAAACTCCACAAAAACCAAAAACTAACTTCCTCTTGGTCGTGGGTGAGTGTTTTTGAGCATGAGATTATGGTGAACTTTGTCAAGTCCGAAACTTGCTTCTCATGGCTGTGTGCGTGGTGTAAAGAAAAGATTGTTTTCACTTCATACCTTAGGTGATTCCCTCCTTAGAAGTATCCTCCAACCTTGCTTGCCCTAAAAAATGGTGTTTGAAAGAGATGAGTGTAGTGTGGATGGTGAGAAAGTGATGGAGAGTTGGAGAGAAAGGTGGCGGCCTAATGTTTCAAGAGAAATTCACCAAATGACTAAAAAATTTAGGGTTTTCGGCTCCTCTCCCTTATATAGACACAAAAAGATTCTTGCACAAGCCAAGCTCATTGCATGGATGCCAAGTAGCGTCCCACCCTAAGGCCTCTTCCTTCTTCCTCATCATTTGATTGTGTTAGAAACACAATAGGTCCTTTTGGACAAGTGGCGCCTCCTTCCTCAAAACTGAAACCTCATTCCCACTTTTCCCCTTCACCTCATGTTTTGGTTCAATGAACCTTGTAGCTAAATGGTCTTTGTCATGTTAAAAATCATCCTCAATCTCTTACATGTGTGCATGTGTGGCAAGTGGCAAGTGTGAGTGTGTACATGGTGGTTGCCAAAACTTCCATCTCTTTCCAAGAAGATCTTCTTCCACCAAACTTTTGGACAAGTGGCATGTAAGCCTTCCAAACCGAAACCCTAGTTATTTCTTGAAACTTTACCCGTGTGCATGCTTGCCAAGTGGCAGGTGAAGTGTGTGTGAGTGTAGGTGGCCGAAATCTCCATCTCTTCCCAAGGAGATTTTTTTTTTCCTTTTCTTCTTCCATCTTCTTGGACAAAGCATGATTGGTCATTGTGGGTGGCAAAATGCACAAAGTTCCTTGCCCTAGCCATCCACCTCAAGGAAGTCTTTCACACAATCCTTCTAGAAACTCCATAGGTGTGTGGCTCTCCCTTTCCATGTGGATTTCGCCCTTTCCCAAGACAAACATCCTCTATTACTTTTATGCTTGCATGACACATGGCAAAAAAAGCAAGAATCTTTTCTCCTCCTTTTCCTATGGTTTGTCGTGCAAGCTCTTGGCCTTCCCTAAGCTCCACTTTTCCATAACCTCATCATTCTTCTTCTAAAATCTCTTTCTCATAGTGACAAATGTCACAAAGCCTTTTCCTACTAGCAAGCCTTCTTGCATGCATGACACATGGCAAGAAGGTGGGAGATCTTCTATGGTAGGCGTGCAAGGCCAAACCATAGATCTCTCTCACCTCTCTTCCCACAATATAGTCTAGACTCATCAAGTCCTAGATATAAGCTCTATTGGATGACATGTGGCTTTCAAGAACTATAGTTGGGCATGAACCCTATATCTGTAACAGCCCGCTAGAAATTCAAAGGTAGAATTTCTATTGGCTTTAGTAACCTCGTGAAAACCCCATAAGTTTTCATGAATCTACCAATCGTATAGGTTTTATTATGTCAACATAGTCAGTGTTATCACTCACTATGGTGCCAGAAGTGCTATTCTAATTATTTAAGGTAGTTATAAGTGTTGGAATGCATTATGGTCTGTGCCATTAGACTCAGTTGATTATTTATGATTTTATGGCATATTAAGTCAATATTCATATTTTCGGACGAAACGTCTGTTCAAAACTATGAATTCTTTTTTAGGAGTACTTCGGGATTGAATTTCGGTAAAATATTTTGACCGTAGGTTAATATGAATATTTAGAATTTTTTAGTGCTAAATTTATTATTCACTTTCCTGAGCGAATAATAACCTTCGTAAGCACACCTAGTGCAATATTTTTAAAATTATAGTGTGGAATGTCCAAACTAAATTAGAGAAGTTTTATTTGGACACTTGGCAAGATCTTAGCCACACATAGTAAATAGTATTAGAAACTTGGCACCCAGAGGAATGTTTGATGGATTTGAAGGAATCAAGGTGTGAGATCATGCCACCTAAGCAAAAACCCTATTCCATCCGACCAATCAAATTGTGTCAAACCAAAGAGAATTTCCACCCGAGTGAAATCCTACATGGTTGGAGTCCAACTGAGAATCCAAAAGCATGGTTGAAATTGAAATCCTAAATGGTTTTATCTAAACCATAAAGTTGACTTTCAAAACCTATATGAATCAATTTCTAGCATTGTGTTTAATCGCTTGATTAAAAAACTTCCATATGCTATTAATCCTTCAAATTTGTGTTAGAACATCGTTATCCAACCTTGTTACCCTTGAAAAATTGATTGGGCCAAGAGATATTGGATTTGAGCTTGATAGCAACCCAAACCCTCTTAAAACCCCAAAATATAGGCCCATTCGATTTAGGCCCTTTAAGGCCCACGAATTTGGTCACCATAGAACTTCTATTTGGATAAGTTTTGCACCCCCACTTGGCTGACCAGATCTTTCCAAAAGAGGACCTAGAAGGTTCTTGAAGTACATCATAGCTAAAGGGCCACCTCACTCTTTCACTTTTACACTCCACCTTGAGAAAAGATTTTGGGCAGATTTGTGTTTATTGTAATGGGAAGAAAATGCCAACACTCAAGCTTTCTTTCAGTCCTATCACTTTCCACTATTTGTGTAAGAGGCTCTCCAGTTCACATCCCATGAAAAGCAACCCTCATTTACACGTTTCCTTGATAGAACACAAAAGACACTCTCGGTCAGTTTTTCTTATCTCTTTGGCACGCCTAATTCAAGGATTTTGTAAGTATTTTCTCGCAAAGTTTTCTTCATGAAAGTTGTTCCAAAGGTCATTCTAGGCGATAAACTGGAGTGTGTGTTATATTTTAGAGTTTTTCACCAAGCTAATGAATAGATCTTGGTCCGAAAATTTTATGGAGTACTGTTAACATGTGTATATGATTATGGGATGAGTATTGGTTCAATCATTAAAAGTTTTGGTGAAAGATTTTCTTAGATCTAGAAACTTAGAAACTGGAAGAGGAAAAACAGTTTCTGTTTTGAGAAAGTCTAAATATTTTATGGTTTACTCTTTTTCCAATGGTTTGATATTTTTATTGGAAGATCCTAATCCTCTTATATACATGTTAGAATGTTATTTTGAAGACATATGATGTTAGTTTTGAAGATATGAAATTTTATGCAAGGAGATATTCGGTTAGGCCAAAGTGATGATGTTCTTAGCTAAATTTATGTTTGGGTTGATGTTTAACCATGTGATCCTGAGTTTGAAGCTTGGATCTATTTTAGGACACATTTTTAAACCATGTGATGATTTGGTTTGAAGCTCACATCTTTATAAGTCATGGATTAAGAGGTTGACCAAAAAAAATTAGAAACAAAAATCTATTTTGAACTTGGAAGAAAAAGCAAAAAGTTCAAGTATGGTTTTAGTGATTTTGATGACTTTTATTCATGATTCAAAACATGATTATTCTTAAGAATATGTTATGAGTATGTTAGAAGAAAAATTTTGGTTTAATCCTGAGTCATGAATTTGAAAGAATTGCAAAAGAAATTAAGGGAAATAGCCTATGTAAGTTTCGGCCCTATAGAGTTTTAATGGTTGTGTTTAGTTTTAAATTTTTTTGAATTGATATTTGAACTTAGGACAAAATTTAATTGAGATATGTAAGTTTTGGTGACTTTTGGAGTTAGGATCCAAAATCCTTAAGTTAGGGGTAAAATGATAATTTTCTCACATGTAGAGGGTAAAATGGTAATTTTACTCTAAGTTGATGCATTTTGATATTCCTAATTGTTAGTGATTAAGTTCTAACTACTAGTTTTAGTTTCTCGTGATTGCACTTTAGTTTTGTTTAGAAATGCGAATACCTAGGTAAGTTAGCTTTTAGCTTAATATCAGTTTAATGTGTATGAGTGATAAGTAAGGGAACTAAAGTGTATGTATGCATGTTATCATATGTGTCATGCCAAGTCATTACATATTTATCTGTTACACAAAATTTATTCTGTCACAAATTATTCATCTGTTACACAAGATATTCTGTCATGTATTGCTACTATACATTGCTATACATTGCGAGTATGCCATGCTAAGTTAAGTATGCCATATGTTACATGTATGTCATGTCATGTAGTAATCCCTGTTGCAAGTATGTCATCTTAAGTATGTTGACTGTTACATGTTATGCCATGTTACGAAATGTTTCTATCTCAAGTAAGTCATATCTTTCGTATTCCAATCACATTTTGTCTCAAATACAGTTTGTGTATTTGGAGAACACTCATGTCCAGTTGTTCATGTACCTCATGTTCATGTACGTCCCCGTGTGATTAAGTTATTGATCAGCTCATAGTTATTGTTAAATCATGGTAACCCCTAGGGCTGAGCACCGATTGATTCGGAGTCGGAGGGCCCAACCTCCGACTCCGACTCCGACTTTGTCGGAGGTCGAATCCGACCTCCGACTCCAACTCCGCGATGTACATAATCCGCTTCGACTCCGACTCCGACTTGTCGGAGCGGAGTCGGAGCGGAGTCGGATTTTTTTATTTTATTTTTTTGTCTTTTTTAACTTCATATTTGACCCACTTTTAAAAAAAAAAAAAAAAATTGTGAGCTTTCAAATTTCAACTTTCTCAATATTACAATCTAAACTAAATAGAAAACCTGGACATGCATGCAATATCAATCTAATGTTATCATTATACTAAAAGAACATGCAAACAAAAACCTGCATATCACACCTATTCCAAAGGGCCAAACTTACTGATATCCACATCATCCATCATCCATATCCTCATATCCACATCCAACTAAATACTAATCACTTCAATAAACATCCACATATCACACCTACCATCCATCATCCATCACATATCTAACAAAAAAGAAATCCAAAATGTTCTAAGAGCCAACCAAAATAAATGTTCCAACAACATTTAAATATTTAATTACAAACTTTCAAATGCACCAAAATAAAATAAATTACAAGCTTCCAAATTACAATATTCTAAATGCCCAACAAATGAACCAAAATATATTAAATGTTACAAATTTCCAAATGTTCCAACTTCCAACTTTCAAGTTGTGCCTGAAAAAAAAATGAAAATATTAGTAAGAAAAACAACCCAACTTTAATATCATATGAAAAATAAACAAAGTAGAAGTAAGGTCTCGGAAACTTAAATATATATGGACCAATGGTATAAATAAAGTAGAAGTAGATAGCATAGTTGTCTTTGAAAAGTAAACAGAATTTAGCATGAAGCATTTAGTATTTTGGATAGTAGCTCAAACCTCAAAGGCTTGATATGTCAAATTGTCAATCATCTTCACGAAGTAAGTTGGCCATACCAATGATTAATTCTACATTAAGATGTTAAAGTATAAGAGGTTAGTATCAGAACTAACACACAACAAACAAACAAAATAATACGGTTAAGACAATCACTAAAACAGCCAAACACAGCCCCAAAAGCATAATACAAACTCATTAACTAAACTTGTGGATGTTTTACAATCACTAAAACAGCCAAATATATTTGAGAAAACAACATCAAAAATTACATATAATCGGTTACATATAATCACTAAAACAGCCAAATATATCACATATAATCGGTTACAATCACTAAAACAGCCAAATATATTTGAGAAAACAACATCAAAATTTACATATAATCGGTTACATATAATCACTAAAACAGCCAAATATATCACATATAATCGGTTACAATCACTAAAACAGCCAAATATATTTGAGAAAACAACATCAAAAATTACATATAATCGGTTACATATAATCACTAAAACAGCCAAATATATCACATATAATCGGTTATAATCACTAAAACAGCCAAGATGTTGTTTGCCTAATACAAATAAAACTATCATTTATAGAATGAAATTAAACACATCAGAATCACTGCAACCTCTTTAGCTTTCCATTATAGAACCAACAAAAATCAACATTATCAACCTCAAAAATTTGATTAAAGAACAGAGATGGATTTGGGTAATCGGTTACCAAGAGGAGCTGCGGCCTACGTGACTCTGTGAGAGGAGGGTTGCGCGAGACGGCGAGAGAGGGGCTCTGCGATTCGGGCCGTGCGAGGGAGAAGCTGCGCGAGAGAGGGGTTGCGCTTGTGCGAGAGATGGGTTGCGCGAGAGAGGGGTTCTGCGAGAGAGGGGTTGCGTGAGAGAGGGGTTCTACGAGAGGGCTACGCGAGGGACGGGCTTCGCTAGAGGGAGGAGTTTTGCGAGAGGGAGGAGTTGTGCGACAGAGATGCGCCGGCTGCGGCGCTGCGCGAGAGAGAGGGCGACTGGCGAGAGAGCCGAGAGGGCTGCGGCGCTGCGAGCCTGCGCGAGAGAGAGGGTGACTTGCGCGAGAGAGAGGGACTGCAGACCTAATTCTAAATTCAATACCCTCCCAGTATCCAACGGCGCCGTTTTTGCTGTAATGAATATTTTTATTTTTATTTTTTAAATTTTTATAATGAATAGTTACTATAGTAATATACTAATATACATTATATACTAATTAATATGAATCTATTTTATATTATATATATATATGAAGATTCATAAAAAAAATATATGATATATATTATTATATAGGGATTTAGTTATACTAATAGTTATATTAGTATTAGACTATTAGTTATTATTAATACTATATATTATACTAATAGTGATATTAATACTATATAATATATATAGTTATAGTTATAGTCATTTAGTATAACTATATTAGTATAAGAATTTAGAATTAGTTGTAGTGATTAGAATAACTATATATTAGTATTTGCTATAATGATTTTAATTTAGTATAACTATATAATAGTATTAGTAT